>NW_007052065.1:3729-91825 GCF_000164805.1 Carlito syrichta | reverse complement strand
GCGATCCTTCCGCCTCAGCCTTCCGAGTAGCTGGAACTACAGGCGCCCGCTACCACGCCCGGCTAAAAGCTAGATTGGCCCCAGCAGCATCTCTTCCTTATCGGCAGTGTCAGTGCACCATCTAGTGGCTTTCTAGTGAGACTCACATTGGCCCAACTGCAGGAGTTGAGCCTGGGATCTGGAAGGCCATTAAGAGTGAGGTAGTCACAAGAAAATGCAAGCATTCTGGTAAGGAAAGACAGTAAATATAAAATGCAGGCAATGTTTCTGATAAAAAGCAAAACTAAATAAAAAACCAAAAAGCAGGAAAAAAAAAAGAGTGAGGTAGTCCAGCCGAGGTTCAGAGAGGGGACGAGACCAGTCTTAAGGTATACAGCAAATTAGAATCCAGTCTTCGGTGGATTATCTGGTTGTATTCAGTCTCCATAACCCAGCTCTTATACAGCAGGACTGAGCTTCCCAAATTTCCCTGGTATTTAGGAGGAGCTGCATATCTGGAACCAGTTCTCAATTCTGATGGTTCTGAAGTGCTTGGGTGCACCATCTATCTGGTATTGCATCCTTTATTCTGTTTATCATTTTGTATGGGTAAATTTACACATGGCATAAAATTCGAAGGCCACGAAAAGGGTACGCAGGGAAAAGTGAGTTACACCCCAGTTTCTACGTCTCTATCCAGAGATTTTCTGTGTTTACAAGTATATACGTATATTTTAATGTTTTACAGAAATGATAGTATGCAATACACAAGGGTCTCTTCACAACACATCTTGGAGATCATTGTACATCAGCACATTGTACAAGCTCTCGGCCGAGCTTGGTGGTGCAGCCTGTCATCCCAGCACTTTGGGAGGCTGAGGCGAGTGGATTGCCTGAGCCCGCGGGTTCGAGACCAGCCTGGGCAACTTGGCGAGATCTCGTCCCTACAATCAAACAAACCCAGCAAGTCGACGCTGAGGTGGCCTTGAGTATGCCACTGCACTTCAGCCTGGGCAACAGAGTGAAACTCCAACTTAAAAAAAAAAAAAAAAAAAAAAAAAAGAGCATTCTCATTCCTTTGTGAAGCAACATTGTATTTCCTGTGTGGCAGTATATGAAAGTGCCAAGATTTATTTAACCACTCTCCTTTGGATGGAAATTTAGGTGGTTCCCAATCTATTGCTATAAAAAAACATGTGTGGGAAAACCTGTTAGAATAAACTCCTGGAAGTGAGATCGTTGGGATTAACAGTTAGCATTCATTTTGGTCTCATATACCAGAAAACACAACATAATAAGAAGAGCTTAAATGCGTAAGACTTCATTTTTTTGTGGCAAAGTCTAGAAGCAGACAGTCCAGGGGCACATGGCAGCTCCAGACTGGGACAAGGGTGTGCATGTGTAACTTTTATAGATATAACCACATTGCCCTTTCAGAGGCTGCACTATCTTGATTTCCATCATCAGTGTACATGTTTTCTTGCAGCCTGGAAAATATCACATTATCATACTTTAAATTTTCCTAATTGAACAGGTAAGAATAATATTCATTGTACTTTTAATTAATTTTTATATCTTTTTAGATTGGAAAATATGGTTTATTTAGAAAGTAAATATGTGAGAGAGAGAGAGAGAGAGAGAGAGAGAGAGAGAGAGAGAGAGAGAGAGAGAGAGAGAGGAGGTTCACTTCCCCAAGGAAGGGGAGGGGGCCAAGGCTAGGAAACATGGCCTTGCCTTAGCTCAATCAGCACATGGCCTGGCCTGTGCTTAGCAAGACAATGGCGAATGCCTGCTCAGATTCGAATGCTTTTAAACCTTCCCTTTGACGGGGGCAAGTTGTTAAGATGGTTGGGAGGTGGTCTCCTCCATGTCATCATGGAGGGCAGGTACCGTACTTTTAATTTATATTTCCCTTATTATGAGCACCGCTGAAGATCTCTTCATGGGCCTCAGAGGTACTTTTTCAGTTGATTGTCTTCTCTGGTTGTATTCATTTTCCATTTTCCTTTTATCTTTATGGCCTTGTTTGTATTGAATTTTTGTTAACAGCTTTATTAAGATACAAATCACATGCTAAAATTCACCCTTATAAATCGTACAATTCAGTGGTTCTAGTATATTCACATGGGTTGGCAACCATCACCACAACCTAATTTTGGAACATTTTGTTTCCCCCTTAGAAGCAGCCCAGGACCCATTAGCAGTCACTTCCCAGTCACCACACACCCCACACCCCCGGACCTTAGCAACCTCCGCTTTACTGTGTCTCCACAGTTTTGCCCATTTCAGATATTCCATATAAGTGGAATCATACCATATATCCTTTGTGACTGGCCTCTTTCACTTAGCATAATGGTTTTGAGGTTCATCCATATTGTAGCATGCATGTATCAGAACTTCATTTCTTTTCACTGTTGAATAATATTCCACTGTGTGGATGTACCATACAGACCTCTTTATATGTCAGTGAAATTAGGCTTTTGTCTGGTATGAACTGCAAATATTTTTCACAGGATTTCATATACTTTTGGTCTCATTTATGTTTTTTTCCTTGTTCAAGGTTTTGTATCACACTCAGGAGGGCCTTTTCCACTTCAGAACTATTACTTCTTAAAAATGGCTCTTCTAAGGGAGTAGCAGTAGTGGGAAACTGCCAGGGGAGGAGGGGTGGGATTGGCAGTTGAGGGAAACTGCTAGGGGAGGGAGAGGCACACCTCATCAACAAGGGTACCTGCATAATCAACGTTTGTATACCTAATCCTGAATTGTACCCCACATCTTTAAAATAAAATTTTTTAAAAAATGACTCCTAAATATGGGCAGCCAACAAACACATGAAAAAGTGCTCAGCCTCACTAATCATCAGAGAAGTGCAAATCAAAACCACATGGAGCTATCGCCCAACCCCAGTAAGAATGGCTATCATTAATAAAACTAACAACAACAGATACTGGTGAGGATGCAGAGAAAAACGAATGCTTTTACACTGCTGGTGGGAATGCAAACTAGTGCAATCTCTTTGGAAAACAGTGTGACGATTTCTGAAAGAACTAGAAATTGACCTTCCATATGACCCAGTAATCTCCCTATTGGGAATATATGCGGAGGAACTCAAATCATTCTACAAAAAAGATACCTGCACATGCATGTTTATTGCAGTACTAGTCACAATAGCAAAAACATGGAACCAACCATGCTGCCCATCCAAACTGAACTGAATAAAAAAGCATGTGGTATATATACACAATGGAATATTACACAGTTATAAAGAACAAAATTATGGACTTTGCAGCAACTTGGATGGATTTAGAGTCTATCATACTCAGTGATCTATCATAGAAACAAAGAACAGAGTATCATATGTTCTCAGTCATAAGCGGACCTTGAACAATTATCGTAATACTATAAGAAAGGGATTGGCAGTAGTGGGAAACTGCCAGGGAACGGGGGCGGGTGGGATTGCCAGGGGAGAGGTGGTGGGAAATTGTCAGGGGAGGGGAACACACCTCATCAACAAGAGTACCTGGGTAATGAACATCTGTATAACTAAACCTGAATTGCACCCCACATCTGTAAAATGATTAAAAAGAAAAAACTAATGAAATGCAGTATAATAGAGGGAAAAAATGGCTCTTCTGTGATCCCTTCTAGTAATTATATGATTTAATTTTTTTCTTGTCAAATCTTTTATCCAGCTGGAAGTTCTTTTGGTGTAAGATGAAAAGTAGGAATTCAAATTTATTTTTTCCAGATATCTACCCAGTTGTTCCAATGCCATTTAAATATTTCCCACTGATTTGAAGCGCCACATTGGTACTGTATTTACTAAATGTTTGCATGTGTTTGGGTATATTTCTGGACTTCCTATTTTTTTCAGTTATTCATCTATCCACAAACCAGTAATATAAAACTGCATGCTTGACTTTTCATTATGGAAAATTTCAAATATGCAAAAAATTAGAGAAAACACTATAATGAGCCTTTATGTACTCATAACTCAACTTCAACAGTAGTCGACATTCTTGTCTCCTGGGGTTTTCTTTCTTTTTTCTTTTTATAAAGTATTTTAAAGACAATCATTTTATCTATAATTACTTCATTCTCTAACAGCTAAGGTCTTTTAAAAATGTAATCCTGATACCTCTGTCCCAACTGTGGTAGGAAGAATGATGGCCTTCCAAAGATGTCTATGTCCTAATTCCCCAAAACCTGTGAATAAGTTACAGGTTATGTGACAAAAGGGACTTTGCAGAAATGACTAAGTTAAGGATCTTGAGATGCGAAGAGTTTGCTGCATTAACCAGGTAGGGTCCATTGGGGCTCAGAAACTGATACCCCAAAATATGGTGTTTTGACCTACTGAACTGAAGAAGCCTCAAGAGCCCTCTGACCTCCCTCCATTTCCCAAAGCATGGAATAAAATTGTTCTCTGAAGTTCCTTTATCTGCCTAAGATCAAGACTCACCAAATGGAATAATCATTTATCCCCTTCCCATAAGACCAAGAATGTAACCAGACTTGAACAGACCCTTTCACAAGATAATGTACAATTTAATCTCTCTTCCCTGATCCAATCATTCTTCCTAATAATTCCCATAACAGAATTCCTCTTCTCCCTTGTCTCATAACCTGTTTTGCCAGGTTGGTATATAATCTGAACCATGTTGAGGATGGGCACTCTGTGATTCTCTGTGTGCATAATGTGCCTACATTAAATAAATTTTTTTTTTCCTCCAACTCATTAGCCTTTTCTGAGTTGATTTTTCAGCAGACCTTTAGGAAACCAAGGGCCTTGGCCCCTTCAGGGCCAAGTGTAATCACAAAGGTTCTTAGAGGGTCAGAGTTAAAGAAGGAGATGTGACTACAGAAGCCAAGGTCAGAGTGATATGTGGCCAAGAGCTAAGGAGAGCAGGCAGCTTCTAGAAGCCAAAAAAGGCAGGAAAAGGGATTCTCCCCTAGAGCCTCCAGAAGGAGCACTGTTTTGCCAACACTTTGATTATAACCTAGTGACTAAATTTCAGACTTCTGCCCACCAGAACTATGTGATAAAAAATTTGTGTTTTTCTTAGCTATTGTGTTTATAGTAATTTGTTACGGCAGCAGCAGGAAACTAACACAACCAAAATACTTAGCAATAACTCATCATACAGACCATGTTTAGTTTCTCCCAAATGTTCCAAAAATATCTTTCTACAGTTCATTCATTCACAGTCTGTATTACTTTAAATTAATTGAGCATTTGTAGGACCAGTAATATTACTATTACTTTGAAAAACTGAGTCCATCTATTGGACAAATCACCTTCTTTCTGGGTCTGGGTTTCCTAACTTGAAAAGTGGAGGGTTAAACAAGAAGTTATCTTGGGGGACCTGTGTCTAGGCTTCATGGGATCTGGGAAGACCCTGAAACAAAAGAAAGAAGGGTTCTCAACTTGTCTGTGCCTCAGATTTTCCTTCAGATGCCCAGCCTCAGACTGTTGGAGTCAATGATCTTCTCCTCATCCCCATCAGAAGAATGTTAAACACAGTATCCTGGAGTTCCCAGGTGAAGCCCATGTCCAAGGGGTCTGATGTCAATTTAGAGCTATCACAGAGTCAGAGGAAGAAAATACCATTAGCTCAGTCAACAGCATATTCAAAGGAAAGTATTAGCCTGAGACACACCAATTCAATTCTGCCACTGTCATGGTTCATCATCTCTGAGTGAGGGTATTGAGCTGAATACCAGGCCAGCAGGGTGGTGCCAGACTGAGAAATGAAACACAGGATGCCCAGTGAAATTTGAATTTTAGAAAAATAATGAACCATTTATTATTGTAAGTGTAACTGTTATAGTTTCATTGCCTGATGCACAGCTAGTCAACACCCCAAGGCATGGGGCTGTAGCAGAGAAAGAGCTTTAACTGGAGGGCTGCCTAAAGAAGAGAAGAAGCAGCCCCATATCCATCTCCCCAAGGATCTTGGGGCTAGGTCTTTAAAGGGTTTTGAAGCAGGCTGAAATGTGGAGCTTGTTGATTGGTCAAAGAGTGTAGGGTGAAGTCATGGGACAGGGAGTTGAAGAAATTGTATTTTTGTGTCAGTTTGGTTCCCCTCTAGGGGTCTTCAAAGTGGTTGGCTGTTCTGTTGGAATTCAGGTTCTGCTGAAGTGATTCTTAAACAAAAGTTTTATGATTCTAACATCAGAGACCCTATCTATCTTAAACAAAAGATTTATGACTCTAATGTAAGAAATTCCATCTATAGAAAACAGGGGTGCAAATGGTCAGCATCTAGTGACTTTCAGTTATGAGGAAGTGGATCAAAGTGCAGCCTGATTAATGCTTAGCTACATATTTCTGTCCAGAATTCCTGTTAACGCTGTGAAGATGGCTTCATAAGTATGTCTCAAGAGATAATAAGAACATGGCCATACCATAAAATGATTCATTGCTTATCTGAGATCACATTTAACTGGGAGTCCTTGTTTTACCTGGATCTGGCTTGATCCTGCTCCCAGAGGACCAAGCTTCCAGATCCAATGACCCTGCTCCACAAGACTAGTGATCAGGGATCACAGGGGGGAGAGGGCAGTGAGGGGCAGTTGAGGTCAAAGAAGATGGTGGGAAAAAAAAAGGGGGAAGGTTTGAGAACGACCTTAGAAAGGCCTGAAGCTTGAACAAGCAGGTGATTTCTAATCTGATCATTTCTGGTCACCATAGAAACCAGCTGTAGAGTCAGCCAGATTGAGCTGGTGGGCTCCAATATCCATGCCTCTCTGCCAGTGTAAATGATCCATATTTCCTTCCCCACAACCTACTTTTGTCAGGCCTGGCTGCAGCTGGTGACCTATCCCAGCCCTTTTCCTCTCAAGCCCTTGTTCCTCTTTCCAGCCAAAGCCTCAGGTGACTACCCTTAAATCCCAACCCTGCTAGGATAGACAGGCAGCAGGACAATCAGTCCCTGCGCATGAGGAGGCCGCATTCTAGCTGGGAAACAAAGTACACAAGAGGGAGATGGCCCAAAGGTATAAGCAAAAACTTGTTTTAGAAAAAGCACACAAAACCAGATCTGACATGGCCTGTCTGCTCATGTCTCATTGTTCTTCCCAGGGTAAAGTAATTTTCTCCTAATCAAAAAGTGATTCAATTTATTAGGAAAAGGTTCAGTCATTCAAGGCAGTGTGTGCTTTTGTTTGTATGTTTTTGTAGATAATTGTTTTTATGTTAGACATTTGTATGTATATATGTTTTTTCTATATTAGTTTAAGTACATATCCTATAAATATAAACCATCTCACCTTTACTTTGTATGAATATATATACATATATGTATGTATGTATATATATTTATACATAAACATACATGTTTACTTCCTTCCTACATAGCAAAATACCATTATAGAATGGCATATAATCACAGGCATTTATACATATACATATTTCTATTTTTTTTGAGTTGGAGTCTCACTCTGTCGCCCAGGTTGGAGTGCAGTGGCATGCTCATGGTCACTGCAGCCTCGACCTGTTGGGCTCAGGTTATCCTTCCGCCTCAGCCTTCCGACTATGGGCATGCACCACCACACCTGGCTAATTTTTTGAATTATTGTAGAGATGAGGTCTCGCCAAGTTACTCAGGTTGGTCTTAAACCCGTGGGCTCAGGCCATCCTTTCACCTTGACCTCCCAAAGTGCTGGGATTATAGGCAGAGTGCGCCAGGTCTTAATTTGTGTATAGGTTAATGGTATTATTTATATGTTATGCTTTTTTTTGTGTATCTAAAAATATTCATGATTATGTGTATGTAAGTATTTATTGTAAGTATTACTAGGCCCTGTGTCTGTGATTCACTACAGACATAGCCTGGACTCAATTTTTCTTGAGAGAAGCAGTTTTAAAACATGAGACTCTAAGGAGAATTTTATTTTTCCCTATCTATAAAAAGACTCAGTTATACACTGGATTTTGGGTGAAGAAGACTTTTTTCTTGTTTTTTTTTTTTTTTTGAGTTGGAGTCTCACTCTGTCTCCCAGGCTGGAGTATAGTGGCTCGCTCATGGCTACTGCAGCCTCGATCTGCTGGGCTCAGGTGATTCTTTCGCCTTAGCCTTCCAAGTAGCTGGAAATACAGGCACATGCCACCACGCCTGGCTAATTTTTTATTTATTGTACAGGTGAGATCTTGCCAAGTTGCCCAGGCTGATCTCAAACCCGTGGGCTCAGGCAATCCTCTCACCTCAGCCTCCCAAAGTGCTGGGATTGCAGACGTGAGCCACTGCGCCCGGCAGAGAAGACATTTATTTTCTCAGTATTTAGGAGATCTTCTGCTCCTCCCTTAGGTGAGAGCAGAGAAGGTTGCCTGGCTGTTAATGGGAGAATGAGGGCTCCAAGGCCAATGAAAGTAGGTAAGATCATGTGATCCTCTATTCAAGTCTCATAGGATTTATGCCTTTCTGAGTTTTGGGAATAACACACATGGATCTTCTTCTATGACTACACACTTTTTAGCTTGGGCAGTAAGCTGTCAATGCTGCAAAAGTAAGGACGTTCATCTAGCTTAGTGCCTTGGCCTCTCAAAGAATTGGGATTATGGGCATGAGCCACTGCACCCAGTCTTGTATAGATATTTCCAAGTATATTCTCATAGAAAGAGTTGCTGGATCATTGGGTGTGTTTTAAAGATGTCTTACCTTCACTTTTCTGCACTTGTCTAATTTTTTTTCTAGAGGTTTTATATTCTTTTTTGTATTCTGATAATATAGATGCTGTTCTCATGTTCACAATTTTCATTCACCACAGTTCAATTGAATAATGCTATTCCCCCTACAACAAAGTTTAAATTTCAGTTATATGGGACATTAATTGAGAAATTGCCATAATATGTCATACAAAGATTGAAGTTACTTCTTCAGTTCACAAATCACTGTGTAAATAACAGGTGTGCTTCATGGTCATTGACACATTACATCATTTCTTTCAAATTCTGTTGATGATTGACTACTGCAAAGCTGTTATTTAGTTTTCAAATAGACAACAAACTTGTAGTTGTGTTGCCTTTTTTGACTTAACAGTGATAAATCCGTATGTGGTTTTTAAAAAATGAATACTCTAAAATCAGAATTGTCTGATTAATATGAAAGTGCATAAAATAAATGAAAAGTGATAACAATGGAAGTCAAATTTAAATTGAGCATGAATGGAGCTACTAGAAAAAAATTCAACATGATAATCTTCACCCTGTCAATATTTGAGAATATTTAGATGTGCAGCCCACAGAACTCAGTGAAGACAGAATTATCCCCATAAATTAGGGAAAGTGCTTGCAATAAAAAGGGTTACAATTTCCTAAAGAAAATGATACTAGAGAAAAATCTTCACATTGTAGGAACTCTCAGAGACATTTGATGACAATTTCCCCATAAAGCTCCATTCAACCAGGGTCTTCAAAAGTGGATCTCAGCAACCTTCTCGGTCCCATCCTGCTCTGGGAGCTTTTCTGTCCTCTCAATAAATCCTACTTAAAATAAAAAAAAGTGGAGCTCACATCCTGAATCCAGGGAAACCTTAAACTGGCTGTTTTCTACTTTTTTTCCCCCCATAGAAAAGCCATTCTTTTGACTCTTCTTTTGTTGCTTATTCTCAACATGTTCGCCATGCCCAATAATGGAGATGTTAAGGTCATCTCCAAAGTAGTATTTTTTCAAGCTCTTTCAATAAACTTTTTTATTGTCATATTTTGTCTCCAGGTTAAATACGAAACTTAAAGTATGAAAGTGATTTATGCAAATATTTGGTGGTTGTAAGCCTTAGAGCATTTAAAATCTGGAAATATTTTATATGATATTAAGAAACTATTTGTATTTTATTAGATGTCATAATAGAATTTTATTATTTCTCTTTATTCTATAGATATAGAACAGAATTTCTACAAACTTAACCATGTGGATTCTTATATTTACTTTAAAATTCTACCAGAATATTTGGAGTTGATGACCAAAAATAATAAAATAATTGCTGAAACCTTGTGATGGATACTTATGATGAATTTTATGACATAATTTATATATCTTTGTTAAGATTCTTAACTTTTTTTTTTTTTTTTGAGTTGGAGTCTCACTCTGTCACCCAGTCTGGAATGCAGTGGCCGCTCCCGGCCACTGTAGCCTAGACCTGCTGGGCTCCAGTGATCCTTCCACCTCAGCCTTCCAAGTAGCTGGAACTACAGGTGTGCGCTACCATGCCCGGCTAATTTTTTGATTTATTGTAGATATGAGGTCTCGCCAAGTTGCCCAGGCAGGTCTTGAACCCGCGGGCTCAGGCAATCCACTCACCTCAGCCTCCCAAGGCACGGGATTACAGGCTGAGCCACCGAGCCCAGCTGATTTTTAACTTTCATAATGAATTTTAAATAAAGAATTTAAAAAATTTTATAAAAGCTTTTATGTACTTTACATTTTGGATAATAAAAAGACAACAATCTTCTCATGAGTTGCAGTAATGAATTTTGTGGTTCAAAATTAGATTTGGGTATTAAAATTGGTTGTGAATGGTGATAAAAGTGCAACTTTAGAATTGGCAATAGGCTACTTTAAAAGTACCAGCAGATATGAACAGCAGTGCCATCAATAATCTTTATGTTAGATTGCTTGTCTGAGTCATGTCTGATAAAGAATTTTCTTAACCCTATAATAACATAATTACTTGTTCTTTAATAATCTATGAGTCAGAGTGTTTTTCCATAAAATACTATGATTTACTTCACCCTTCTGGCCCGGTAAAACTAAGATTCCTGTCAACTAATACCCTTTACAAACCACTGTTTTTCTTTTGAATACTTAAACATCATAAGTATTTTCATGTTATACCTGTGCACTCTTCTTCTACCCTTCCTTTGGTATTTATTAAAATCAACAGAAACAGGTTGTTTTCAAAGGCTGTGACTTGGGTTTCTAAAAGTCAGAAACAGTTTTAATATGGTTGATATTTATTTTAAATGTACAGTACCAAGCTTTTTAGTATATTTATTGAGTTATGGAATGATAATCACAATCTAATTTTAGAATATTTTTAAACTCCAGAATAAAATCCATCTCATTTGCATTCATTTCCCATTACCACCTGGGTCCTAGACATTCATTAATCTATTTTCTGTCTTTATAGATGAGCCTTTTATGATCATTACTTACGAGTGGAATCATAAATTATGTAGTCTTTTTTATTTGGTTTCTTTCACTTCGCTTGATGTTTCTGAGTTCACTCCTGTTGTAGTGAACTTCATTACTTCATTCTCTTTGGTTGGTAAGTAATATTATATTTCATGGATATGGCACAGATTATTTCTCTTTCACTAGTTGATGGATACTTGGGTGATATTAAAAATATTGATATTATGAACATTCACACACAAGTTTTTGTGTGACTTAGATCTTCATTTCTTTTGAATACTCTCCTGGGAGTAAAAAATTCCAGATTAAACCTGGGCGTGGTGGTTCATGCCTGTAATCCCAGCACTTTGGGAGGCAGAAGCGAGAAGATTGCCTAAGTCCAGGGGTTTGGGACCAGCCTGGGCAACTTGGCAAGACCTCATCTCTACAATAAATCCAAAAATTAGCCAGGTGTGGTGGTGCATGCCTGTGGTTCCAGCTTCTTAGAAGGCTGAGGCAGAAAGATCGCCTGAGTCCAGCAGGTCGAGGCTGTGATGGCCATGAGCATGCTACTGCACTCCAACCTGGATGACAGAGTGAGACTCCTACTCAAAAAAGGAAAAAGAAAGAAAGAAAGAAAGAAAATAGAAAAAGAAAAAGAAAATTCCAGGTTATATGGTAATTCTATGTATAGCACTTTGAGGAACTGGCAAGTTGTTTTACAAAGTGGCTGCACTATTTTACTTCCCCAATTGCAATGTATGAAAATTCCGCATCCCCCACATTTCCCAACACTTATTAATGTCTCTTATTTATAGCCAAATATGTGTTAATTAGTATCTCATTGTGTTTTTATTTTCATTTCCCTAATATCACATCATAATGAACTCCTGGTCTCAAATGATGTTCCTGTTTCAGCATCTCAAGTCACTGGGACTACAGGTGCATGCCACCACACCTGGCTCATGTTTTTCTTTTCTGTAGAGACAGGGTCCCACTATGCTTCCCAAGCTGATCTGGAACTTCTGGCCTCAAATGATCCTCCTGCCTCGACTTCCAAAAAGTACTGAGATTACAGGTATGAGTCACTGTGCCTGGTCACTCATTGACAATATCTCCTTTGGAAAATGTCTATTCAAGTTCCCTGTCCAATTGTCATTTTATATTGACATGTAAGAATGTTGTTTAATATTCAAGTAACTAGAGCCTAATAAGATGTATAATTTGAAATATTTTTTCCCATTGTGAAGTTTGATTTTTCATATTCTTGGTGTTGTTTGAAAAGTAAATGTTTATCTATTTGGTGAATTTGAAGTTATCAAAATGTTTCTCTTCTTGATTGTTCTTTGGGTGTAATAGTTCAGAAATCGTTGTCTAATCCAAAGTCACAAAGCTACGCCAGTGTTTCTTGTACTAATTTTGTCATTTTTATCTCCTACATTTACCTGTACAACTCATATTAAGTAATTTTGTTTGTGTGCGATTTGAGTTAGGAATCTAACTTCTCCTTTTGGATATGGATATCTAATTATCTCAGAAACATTTCCTTGAAAGCTTCTTTTCCCTTGAAATTTCTTATAACTTTTGTCAAAATCAATTTGTCATAAAATGAATGTGTTTGTTAATGAAACTTCAAATCTATTATGACGATCTACATGAATCTATCTTTGTAGTAAACATTCTTATGGAGAAATATAATTCATTGGATTTTGTTTTTTGGGTGTGCATAGCTATATTGTTTTTAAGGGATGGAGACTTGTCAATTTCTGTAAAAAAAATAGTTAAGAATTTGAAGAGATAACTTTGACTCTGTAAATTGGTTTGTGGCGGTATTGCGATCTTTAAAATATCAAGCATTCTTACCCTTGATTATTGGTTGTATTTCAATTTATTCAGTTCTACTTTAAATCTTAGCACTTAAATAAAATTCACTGTAAAATTCTGTACTTCTTGTGTTAAACTTATTCTTAAATGTTTCTTTCCGTTTGATGCTGCTGTAAATAAAATTGTTTTTCTTTATTTTTATTGGATCTTGTATTTTGTGACACTAATAAACTAGTTCATAGCTCTAGGGGTATTTTAATAAATCCCATACACATTTTATATAGATATTATGTCATCTCCAAAAAAAAGAGATAGTTTTATTTGTTATTTTTCAATCTGCAGGATTTATCTTTGTTATATAATTTCCCTCACTGAAATCTCCATTATAACATTGAATAGATGGATTAAAGTGAGAATTTTTTTACTTGTTCACAAACTTGCAGGTAAAGTACCCAATCTTTAATTACTAAGTACAATATTAGCTGTAGGGTTTTTATAGATGCCTTTTAGCAGGTCTCAGAAATTCCCTTCAATTAGTAGTTTGATAGGGTTTTCTAAATCATGAATGGGTGTTCAATTTGTTAGTTTTTTGGGTCTATTTAAATGGTCACTTTTGTCCTAAACTCTAGTATTATATGTTTTCCTGACATTTAAATATTAAGCCATCATTGAAATTGTGAAAAAATTCCTGCTTAGACCTGGTGTATAATTTTCATGTTGCTTGACTTAGTTTACTAGTATTTTCTGAAGATTTTTGACTCTATATTTATATGGCATACAAGTCCATAGTCCCTATTTGTGATGTTTTTGTCTACAGTTAATACTGGCCTCATAGAATGAGTTGGAAAGTGCAAACCTTTCTTCAATTTTTGGAAGGTTTTGTGAATAATTGATATTAACTATTTAATTAAATGTTGGTTGAGGTCTGGCTGGTGGCTCACACCTATAATCTCAGCACTTTGGGAGGCCAAGGCGAGAGAATTGCCTGAGTCCATGGGTTCAAGACCAGCCTAGGCAACTTGGTGAGACCTCATCTCCACAATAAATCAAAAAATTAGCAGGGTGTGGTGGAGTGTGCCTGTAGTTCCAGCTTCTTGGAAGGCTGAGGTGGAAGGATCACCTGAGCCCGGCAGGTCGAGGCTGTGGTAGCCCTGAGCATGCCACTGCACTTCAGCCTGGATGACTGAGTGAGACTCCAACTCAAAAAAAAAAAAAAAAAATCAATTGCTGAATTTACCATTTAAGCCATTTGATCCTGGACTTTTCTTTATGAAAATATTTTTAATCAATATTTTATCTTTACTTCTTGTATGGTCATTCATATATATAAATATATTCCTGTATTATTTCTTGAGTTTTTCATGATTTGTGTACTTTTATAATTTCATAACCAAGATATTGATTTTTAATGTGTAGTATTCCATATTAATAGATTCCATATTAATAGATTTTTTTCTGGGTGGTTAACATGAAAAAATCAATATTAATGATATGGAATGAGGCTTTAGCCCCATCAAAAGTTTCTCTGTTGTAGGATGGAGAATAAAAATGTAATTTTATCCTTAATGTTTATATTTATTGTGTGAGGCAAATGAGGTGCGGAATCTAAAGGAAATTGGTAAAACTGTCATTTAACTTTGAATTTTATCAAGAAGATAGACTGAATAGACTTCCTAATTTTCATGAGTATGTATACAAGACAGAAAATTTGTTTTAACAAAAACAAATAGGAAATAACATTGTATTTAAAGAATAGTATGAAAAAGACCACTAAATCTAAGTGGTTAGTACTTAGCACATAAAACGTGTGACAAGATCTTCAGCTATTACAGAGACACGGTACCTAAGAGTTTAAAATAGCACAAAGATTCGTTGAAAATGACAAATCAACACATTTTATATCATATTAGATGTCATTAAAACTATTCGGTGGCTCAGCCTGTAATCCCAGCTCTTTGGGAGGCTGGGGCGAGTGGATTGTCTGAGCTCGCAGGTTCGAGACCAGCCCGGGCAAATTGGCAAGACCTCCTTTCTACAATAAATCAAAAATTACACGCGTGTGGTAGTGCATGCCTGTAGTTCTGGCTACTTGGAAGGCTGAGGTGGAAGGATCACTGGAGCCCAGCAGGTCGACACTGGGGTGGCCAGGAGCGTGCCATTGTGCTTCAGCCTGGGCGACAGAGTGAGACTCCAACTCAAAAACAAACAAACAAACAAAAAACAAAGAAACTAGTATAAAACTTGTTTTGCTTTGCAATAAATAAATGAACATAAAAATGTTAAATAACTTTATTGGAGAGTTTGACTAATGAGATATATTGATAAATTGGCAGCATTTTGGACTAGTAAACAGAAGATATACATTATTTTAAAATACCAGACACGTTTTTAAATTTAAAAATTTAAAAGCCATTGAATTCACAACAGCAGAAATTCAACAGGTCAAATGTCCAAGAACTATGAAATGATAATTGCAACTATCAATTAAAATGTAACCAGGGTCCAGAGTGCTCATCATTACACCAAAAAAAAAAAAAAAGTTAGAACAAACTAATTCAATACAGTTGTAGGATGCGATATTAACAAAACAAAATAAGTTGCGGTTTTTATACATTAACAACAGAAACAGACAGTAGAATGGTGTTTGCCATGGGCTGGGGTGGGAGTGGGGTATAGAATATAGTCACAGGATACTTCCCTTCAATTCCTGCATAGTTAATAATGTATCACATACTTGAAATTTGTTACAAAAGTAGTTCTCAAGACACACACACACACACACACAAAGTAACTATGTGAGGTAATGGATACGTTAACTAAACTGAGGTGATAATTTCAAAATGTGTACATATCTCAAAACACATTGTATACTCTAAGTATATACATTTTTATTTGCCATTCATATGTCAATAAGTGTGGAAAATATTAAATGTAGCCATAACTAATATCTAGCAACATGGAAACTTCTTTTAAAACCCTTTTAAATAACTTCTAAATTGAATTTAAAAATCCAACTTTATATTATTTTTACAGAGTCAGGAAAGTGCTAATGAGAAAGAACAGTGATTGAAGCCAAAATATCTGAATTCGGGTGAATGCTTCTACCCATATTGGCTTCATATTACAGGAAACAGTAATTTTAGCCATATATAGGTGCTATTCACTGAAGTGGAATATTTCAAAAATTTTTGCATAACATATAATTAATTTTCTAATAGTAAAAAATAATCACACTCTACACATTATTATTATTATATGGTATATTGGGGAGAAGTGTACTCATAATGAAGAAACTTCTCATGACATGGCATTTTATGCCTCATAAATATTTTACTTATGTATACAACTGTTGATATTTCTGATTTTCAGAAAAATAATATATAACTTTAAAACTTTTAATGCAGATAACTAAAATCATTGAGAAGTTACAAAGATCCATGCAATGCTTACTATAGTTAAAAGGAAAATATGAGAACTTTCCAGAAGTAAGTAAAGGGACTGTCCCAGAAGAGTAACCAACCTGAGAAGCAAGTGTTCCATTCAAATATGGCTGATCACAGGAGTTTGAAACCCATGTTGGTTGTTCAACTTCCAACAAGGCAGATGGAATAAATGAAGAAATAAAATGACTGGCAACATCCCATGTGTGATATCTTCCATATGTGAGAATTAAATTACAAGTTTTTTTACACACAACGAGAGAAGCTACCAGGATAATGGTCCAGAAGAAGGTATATGTCTCATAAATGTCATATATTAAACTTATGTTGGAACATCCGCGTCAACATTACAAAAAATTAAAAAACCAAAGTAATGTGGAAAGAAAAAGAAATGATAAGCTTGTCAAGTCATATTTGGAAAGCAGGCAAATGGAAAGTAAGCTATTCAGAATGTAATAAAATAATTTGATGTACAATATATGGGTTACATATTAAAATAGACTACCTGTAGTCCCAGCTACCTGGGAGGCTAAAGTGGGAGGAAGGTTTGAGCCAGGAGTTTGAAGCTGCGATCATGCCACTGCAATCCAGCCTGGGCAGCAGAGTGAGACCCTGACTCAAAAAACAGAAAAATTGGTAATGTATACATTTCAAAAATTAAAAGCCAGACATGAATTCTTTAAAAACTGAAAAGTGCAATGTGTTAAAAAGGCATACATAAAGAACAGAAAAGTGCAATGTGTGAAAAAAGGCACACATAAAGAAAGAAATAATCATCTTGGCTATCATGGATGTTCCTTGGAGTGATTTTATTTCTTTTGGATACATACATATATTTCTTCAATATAGTGATTTTATTTCTTTTGGATACATACCCAGTAGTGGAATAGCTGGATCATATGGTGGTTCTATTTTAATTTCTTGGGAAACCTTCATACAGTTTTCTTTAATGGTTGTATAATTTACATTCCCATCAACAATGTATAAGTGCCTATCCATGAATGAATGAATAAAAGAACTTGTGGTATGCTGAATACCACTCAGTCATAAAACAGAGAAAAATTGTCATTTGCAGTGTCATGAATGAACCTAGAGGACATTATGTTAAGTGAAGTATGTGAGGCACACGCCATGATCTCATTCATATGTGAAATCTAAACTTGTTCTCCTAGAGGTAGAAAGCTGAATAGTAGTTACCAAAGGTGGAGGAGCCGAGGAAGGATAAAGGGGTACGGAGAGGTCTGTCAGCAGGCACAAAATTATGGTTAGGAAAAAATAAACTCTGATGTTCTATTACACAGTAGGGTAACTATAGGTAATAATAATTGTATATTTTAAGATCGCTAGAAGAAAAGGTTTTTAATGTCATCAGCACAAAGAAATGATAAATGTTTAAGATGATGAATCTGCTAATTATCCTGTTTGGTTCATCATATAATGAATACATGAATTGAAACATCACACTGTACCCTGCAAATATGTACAATTATTTTGTCAATTATCAATAAAATTTATTTTTAAAAAAGGAATAATGGTCAAACTGCACAAAACCAAAGACGAGAAAAACTCTTATAGGCAATCAGAAAGAAAGAGATAACCTACTTTAGCAAAGAGCCAGAAAACAGAAAATTTGTATTAATGAACTATTAAAATAAAAGCTTCTTCATAGCAAAGGAAACAATCAACAGAGGGAAAAGACAGCCTACATAATGGGAGAAAAATATATACAAACTATACATCTGGCAAAGGGTTAATATCCAAAAAATATAATACATTTAAACAACAGCAAAAAGAAAAAAAAAGAACTAGAAAATGAGAAAAAAACCTAAATAGACAGTTCTCTAAAGAAGATATACAAATGGCCAATAGGTATATGAAAATGGCTCAACATCACTAATCATCAGGAAAATGCAAATCAAAATCACAATGAGATATTATTTCACTCTGGTTAGAGTGGCCATTATCAAAAAGATAAAAGATAACAAATGTTAACAAGGATGTGAAGAAAGCAGAACTCTTAAAACCACTGGTATGAATATAAGTTTGTGTAGCCATTATGGAAAACAGTAAGTAGGTTTCTCAAAAACTAAAAATGGGACTACTATATGATCTAGCAATCTCACTAGTGGACATACATATCCAAAGGAATTTAAATCAGCATGTCAAAGAGATATCTGCACTCCCATGTTTATGAGAGTACTACTGACAGTAGCTAAGTTATGTATTCAACCTAAGTGTTCATTAAGAAATGAGTTGATACAGAAAATGTGATGTATACACAATGGAATACTATGCAGCCATAAAAAGAATGAAATTCTGCCACTTAAGACAACATGGATAAATTTAGAGCATATTATGTTAAGTGATATAAATCATGCACAAAAGGACAAATACCATAAGTGGAATCTAAATGGATTTTTATAGAAGTAAAAAGTACAATGGTGGTTACCAGAAGATGGGTTGGTTAGAGGAGAGGCAAATGGGGAGGTGTTGATCAAAGGATACATAATTATAGTTAAATAGAAGGAATACATTTCAAGAGATCTATTTTAAACTAAGGTGTTTATAGGTAATGATGATATATTGCATTCTTGAAAAATGTAAAGCTAGTGGATATTAAGTATTCTCACCACAAAAATGATAACTGTGTTAGGTAATGCTCTTGTAAATTAGTTAGATTTAACAAAAAAAAGAAAAAAAATTAGCTAGATTTAACCATTCTACAGTCTATATGTACTTCAAAACATCATGTACTAATAGAATTACAGTTATATTTAAAAATCAATTTCAAGTGTGCTTAGAAAAATTAATATTTAAGCTAGAATTTGATATGTAGCTAAATATCTAAATGAATAAGTATGATTAAACTATTTTCAAACATAATAACACAAAGTTTTATAAGTGGTAGCTATGTAAGAGAATACATAGTATTCTGGAAGTCTTCTTAAAGAATAAATAAGTGTTTCTCTGTAGGAAGATAAAATGAAACAAAAGAGTGAGAGACATGACTTAGGAATATAAAATCATGGTGGACACTGAACTGAGAGAACCACATAGTCCTTGGTACCCTTAAATTCAAAAGTATTTAGATATTATAAAAGTATAAATCTGCACGCTTTATTTAAATCAAATAGCAAATTATGTGCTTGAATTATTTCACTGATGACAGAAGGGTAATTTTCAGAAAAAATTTCATCACTAACTTGTTAAAAATGGATGGTAATTCCATTGCAATTTTTGTGGAATATTGATGCTTCTATTATCAAATTTGGTTAGCACCAATGGACTGACAGTGTCATAGACATTGACGACAAACCAGATAAACCCATAACAGGATTAAGAAGGATGAGAAGATGAAGTCCACCGAGTACAAAACCACAAAGCAACTCAGCAGCAGCAGCAGAATGGACTGGGTGGCTTTTCTTTCCCCCCTTGGAGTCTCTTAGGGAGAGTCTGGTGCTGTAATGGTGCTGGGATCATCTCTAATGCCTGGACAAAAGAGACCATTTATGTACTTGAGAGTAGAATAATTCCTTCCCAAAAAAGACATCTCTGATTAATGTCAGGGTGAGAGACATTCCCCTGATGGTGGAGTTTATGGGGGAAGCTGAGCAGTATTTACTAACTTTTGGTAGATTGGTCTGGGTCAGGTTGAGATAAGCTACAGTGTAGACGACTGTGCCACCACTTAAAGATAAATTAAGGGACCACAATAACATTTTTTTTAAGCCAGGAAAATGTAATTTGTGAAATTATGTTTAAATTTGGATGATGATGGCCTGGAACACTCAGAAGGCAAGTGGTGTAGATGAACAGGCCCCTCATCACCCTATGCATGAAGAACAGAGCCTTACACTTGAAGTTATTCTGAAAATCCAGGCTTAAACAGGTCTAGAAACAAAAATCCAATACAATGAGGAGCCCACCTATGTTGGCAAAGGCCAATGACAGGTGATCAGGTCAGTGAGCGTAGGCCTGTGATTCTGAAAGAATGTCAAGATGTAGATGAAAAGAAGAAAGTTATTTGTTGAGATCCTAATGGCAGCTTTGAAAAAAAGGCATTTGTTAAACGGAAAATAAGTTAAAAGTGTGTTCATCTCTTAATGTCATAAAAGAAATATAATTTGCACATCTAAACATACCTCACATCATCAATGTTCTTTCTTCAGTGTTCATGTTCGAAGTCATTACCATCATCATTATTTGCATTTGACCCACCTATTCAAGTTTAACCCTATCTCAAATAAATTCTTGATAATAATAGCCTATATTATTTTCTAAACGAAGTAATTTATACATATAAAACATCAGCATATTTACAATCATGCTTGCATAAGTTGTATACTATCTATAGTCTTAATGCACCCTGGCCACCCTTTTAAGAAATCATATCCTTATTGTTTGGTGTTCTCTCATTCTGTGTTTAGTGCCCAAAAATGACAGGCATATAAAATAAACGTTATTTGCACAGTTGGATAGAATACAATTTATGCTAATACAGAAAGAATCACTAAAATATTAAAAAAATAACCAGTTGAGTCTTTCTCACAATCTACCATTTGATACAATTTATCTCTCTTCCATGGTTTTGGACCCTTGTGATTCATGCTATCTACCATAATAGTTCAATCTGTTGTAAATCAGCAGATTGGTAATCTTGATCCCATTTGCAACTTTATATTCTCTTTGCCACGAATCATAATATATTCCCAGTATCCAGAAACTAGAACATGTATGTCTTTTTTGGAGAGGAGAGAATAGAAAGGGCATTGCTTTGCTTACTCAAACCCTAACTAACGATACTGCCTAAAAATGATCCTCTCTCCAGTTCAGTTTCCATCCCAAAGATTCCTTATGGGAACGTTCTTCATTTCAGGACAAAATTGCTAATGTCTGCCTCTCAGTTATCAAGAAGATAAACAACTTAACTTACCTTTAACTTAAAACTATATTATGAAAAATTGTGTATTTTGTGTATTATGAAAACTTAACTTACCTTTAACTTAAAACTATATTATGAAAAAAATGTGGTACATATACACAATGGAATATTATGTAATCATAAAGAAGGACAAATATATGGACTTTGCAGCAACTTGGATGGATTTGGAGTCGATTATACTCAAGTGATATATCACAGAAACAAAGAGCAGAGCTCCATATGTTCCCACTCATAAGTAAACCTTGAACAATTATAATGCTATAAGAAAGCGATTGGCATTAGTGGCAAACTGTCGGTGGGGGGTGGAATTGGCAGTTGAGGGAAACTGCTAGGGGAGGGAGGGGCATACCTCATCAACAAGGGTACTTGCATGATCAATGTTTATATACCTAACCCTGAATTGTACCCCACATCTTTATAATAATTTTTTTAAAAAAAAAACCCTATATTATGACAACCATGAGGTTGCATCAAAATATTCACATATTGATCTTTTTTCTGAGTCCTCACTTGCTACATGGTATTCTTTACCATGCCTAGAAAAATACTTAGATTCCAGTAAGAAAGATAATTCCCCTCAGGAGATCTTCAATGCCAGAACATCTTGTAAAATTTCACAGAATAATTTTGCAGTTACCATATCTCTAATTTGGCCTGGATTCAAGCATCCTTATTTTTAAAATTTACGAGCTAGAACTAAGACCAATTCAACTTTATGGAATGGAAAAATGAAAAACCATCACATTCACTCAGATTCTTCTGAGATGAAAGTATGTCCAATTCTATTTTAAAAGTCATGTATCACTAAACTATTCCGTAAATAAAAATATGCAAGGCAATGCAGAAATGTTGACAATTAGTATTTCTGGGTAATAATCAGAAATTAATGGATGAGCTAGAAAATTGTTCTAAAGCCATCTGACACATATGATTTTATAAAGGAAACATTGTATAGTTGATTCAAATGGTTATTTAGTAGGAATTAAATAGGGATTTAAAATGAGGGGATAATAGCTGATTAAATGGTTATCTACTAGATTAAGCTTTCTACAAAAGCTTAAGTAGATTAAGTGGTACAAAAATCTTAATCTTGTAGAAAGCTTAATCTAGTAAAGGAACACATTTATCTCAACTGTGAGAAGCAAGCACTGGATAATTCCCACTAACATGCATCTGCACCATCAGCACAGTTGGGTTCTGCTGTCAACTTGGAATCAGAAGAAGAACCAGGACAAAATTGAATTAAATATTTTAATGGTTTCTAACTTTCAAGGATCACACTCTAGTGCCAATAAAAGAATATTGATCATGGTTACAGATTAAGTTCACTCTCAGTATAACGACTTTCACCTTAGGCTATTCTCGATATGCCAAGTCTCCAAGTATATACATAATCATGAACAATTAGAGGATTGGAATTTTTGAAATGGACCAAGATTGAACAGAGTTAAACGTTGATTTGTTTTCCTGAAATTGCCAGTTGGGGGCTACAGAAAAAAACCAGGTTAGTTTTAGGTGAAGTGAAGACACTGCATATTTTTCTATGGAGCCAGGCTACAGTGGACTTTAGCCATTTAAAAAATCTTAATTTTAAACTTAACTGTATCTGTGTTTTTATTTAATGAGTCTGGCAACTTCCATAAAATAATCATGGAATTTGAATAATATGGTGCCAAACTGGGAGAAACAAAATAGAAGAAAAATCCATAGAGATCACTTTTAGGTTGGTCAGTATGCAAAGGGAAATTTAGTTGTATGTGATACATTAAAAACTAATAGTTCTTTCAGAAATCGCCACACTGTCTTCCAAAGAGGTTGTACTAGTCTGCATTCCCACCAGCAGTGTAGAAGTGTTCCTTTTACTCCACATCCTCACCAGCATCTGTTGTTGTTTGTTTTATTAATAATGGCCATTCTTACAGGGGTTAGGTGGTATTTCAGTGTGGTTTTGATGTGCATTTTTCTGATGATGAATGAGGCTGAGCGCTTTTTCATGTGTCTGTTGGCTGCTCGTATATCTTCTTTTGAGAAGTGTCTATTCATGTCTTTTGCCAACTTTTTAAAGGGGCTGTTTATTTTTTCCTTTCGGCATGTTTGAGCTCCTTATAGATCCTAGATGTTAGGCCTTTGTCAGATATACAGTTGGCAAATATTTTTTCTCATTTTGTGAACAACTATAATGTTATAAGAAAGCGATTGGCAGTAGCGGAAAACTGTCAGGGGAAGGGGGGGTGGGACTGGGAGTTGAGGGAAACTGCTAGGGGAGGAAGGGGCATACCTCATCAACAAGGGTACCAACATGATCAATGTTTGTATACCTAACCCTGAATTGTACCCCACATCTTTATAATAAATAAAAAATTTTTAAAAAGACTTATACATACCTCAGTGAACAGATAATGCAGATTAAGTTCACTCTCATTATACTGGTTTTCACCTTAGGCTATTCTCAATATGGTAAGCCTCAAAGTATATACATAATCATGAATAATTGGGGGGTGGAATTGTTTAGAATGGACCAAAATTAAACAGAATTGGACATTGATTTGTTTTCCTGAAATCACTGGTTGGGGCCTACAGAAAAAAAAACAGGTTAGTTATGGATAAAGTGAAGACAGTGCATTTTCTCTATGGAGCCAGACTATGGTGGACTTGACTTAACTAGGAACAGAAGGTGCGAGAGATGTTCAGAAGGAAGGATCAATGTTTATGTAAAGTAGTGGGAAGTGGCATGAGAAAATAAAACCATTTATTAGGAAAGGGGGGAGAGAAAGGACTGTGTGTGGAAATTTTGGCCGTGGCCGGTGCAGAGACATTACTAAAATATGTACTAAAGGAGCACGGGTGAGTGGTGAAGGGGAGCATGGGGTGAACCTGGGCAGGACTGGATCCAGGGGCTTTACATACTGATTGATTTAAACTTTAGCTAGAAGCTGGGGAGGCCGTTGAAGAATTTTATGGAGAGAATGACATAATGAAATTGGCCAGTTTAGGGAGAAGCTTGTTTGTTTTTAGAGAAAGGGTCTCGCTCTGTTCTCAGGCTGTAGTGCCAGCAGCGTGATCATCAATTGATCCTTTAGCAGAGCTCTAGCTAGCAGGGAAGTAGGAAATGTGTTGAAGGGGCCAACTTGAAGAGAGGAAGAATAGTTGGAGCCCATCAGACTAATCCAGGCAACAGTGACCAGGTCCCTGCTGAGACTTCAGGAGCAAAGATGGAGAGAGAGGCAGATGGAAGTGCTACTTAGAGGGTGAAATGACGTCAGTGGGGTAGAGATGCCTCCACATGCACGATGATGTCTTTCACTGAGATAAGAACAGGTGGATCAGGTTAGGGAAATGTTAAGGAATCAATAGGACTTGTGCCTACTTCAGTGTGAGTGAGTGAGCTCGTGAGGATGACTGCTGGGCTTCTACCTTGGGAAAGGGAATGACCGTGGCACCTTTTGCTGACACAGGATATTCTGGAGCAGGACAGCATAAGGAGGAAGGTGCAGAATGAGCCTAATTCTCACCTGGTGAGTGTGGATTGTCCAGGGAATGCAGCTGGGAGGTGGTTGGGTGAGTTGGTCTCAAGCTCTATTCGAGACTCAGCAACATTTTGGGGGAGCTTATGTGACAAGACCAGATATAAATGCCCAAGGAGTTACATAAGGTGACAAGAGTAGATGGTAGGAGGGTAGGCCTGAAGGCTACTACCCCTGCACCCAAGGTCCAAGGTCCACTACCTTTTAGTAGAGCTCTAGCTAGCAGGGGAGTAGGTGATGTGTTGAAGGGGCCAGCTTGGAGGGAAGAAGAATAGTTGGGGCCCATCAGACTAATCCAGGCATCAGTGACCAGGGCCCTGCTGAGGCTTCGGGAATAAGGTATCCGAAGCCTAAAGAAGGAGAAAGAGAGAGACAGTGACAACAAAAAAAGCCCTGTAGCTTATTAAAAACTAGCAAAAACACAAACAAAAAGAAAACATAAAAACCCTGCAAAAACAATACTGCCAAAGCAAAATTATAAAAACCCGTTCAATATTTTTGAAAAAATGATAATATTTAATCACAATGTAGATGCATTTTAGCAAATATATCTGATGTTTTGTGGGGTGAGGTCCTCTCCAAAGCCAGTCTTCCTGAAGTCTAGGAAAGGGGGTGAGTGTGAGAGAAGAGATCTCCTTCCTCTCTGGGACCCCAAACCCCACCCATAAACCCTAGAACTTTTCCTCTCTGGAGTGACCCCTGCCACCTTGCCCTCCCTCCATCCCACAGGGAGCCTTATCCTTCAGAAGGGATTCACATGATGCTGCCTGTAGAGTTTCTGGATTTGTAGCTGTTTGAGGTACAGCTTCTGCAAGACCTGGTTCTGATGACCCTAATCTGGGATCACCTTCTTCCTCTAGTGTCTGATCATGGCCTTGGCACTGCTAGGTCAGGGTCCTCACATTCTCTTTGTGCCTTCTCCCCATTGACCTGGTCCCAGGCCTTCTGCCATCTCCAGGCAGTGGTATCCCACTCTGTCTGCAAGCAACACTTCCTGTGGTACTGCCCTACCAGGTTAGATCTTACTCCCGGGCCTCCCATTCCCCTACCTCCATCCATTCCTCCCACTCCCATCTCTCAGGATCTTATTTTTAACACCAGCCCTTTCAAGAGCTTGACTCACCTGCCCTGGCTTCTCAGGACCTTCTCAGTTACAGGAAACACCCCTGAATGCCAATATTACTTTTGCTTTCTATAAATGGAATCATATATTTGCATGCCTTTGTGTATGGCTTCTTGTACTCAATACTACGTTTGTGAAATTGATCTATGCTGTTGCATATAGCTATGGTTTCCCTTCGTAACATACCATTTATTCATTCAACTGCAGACTGACATTAGATTATTCTAACATGGGATATTACAAATAATACTGTCATGAGCATTTTAGAGATGGCTTTTGGTACACATGTTAGATACATATTTGAGTGAAATTGTTGGATTATAGGGAATCTATATTTGGTCTTAACAGATATACAATTATGTTCTGAAACAGTAGAACTGATTACCGCTAGGGTTATTATTGCTACACAGTCTTGTCAACATTTGGCATTGTCAATTCTTTTAATTAAAGTGTCTGGTGTTGGATGGTAACATCTCATGATGGTTTTAATTGCAATCTCTAGTTTATTAATGAGGCTGAACACTTTCTTACATGTTTATTGATCATTTGGCTAATTGTTTTGTGAAGTGCCTGTTCCAAATATTTTCTTGTTTTTCTATTGGATTGTCTGTTTTTTTCTTTGTCAGTTTGTTGGAGTTCTTTATATATTATTGATATAAATCCTTTGAAAGTTTTAGGTGCTACAAATTTATTTTTCCTCTTTTTTTGCTTGCCTTTGTAGTCTTGTTAATTGTGTCTTTTTGGTATCAAAATTTAAATGTGGTGAGATGTATTCATCTTTCCTTTAAAGGTCAGTGCTTTTTAAATACCTTTTGAGATATTTTTCCCTAAAGAAATGATGTCCTGAAGATAACTGTCTACATTTCAGATGTCCTGAAGATAATTTTCTAAATTTCCTTCTGGATCAGTGCTGTCCAATAAAAAATTTGAAGTGGCCACATATGTAATTTAAAATTTTCTAGTATTCACATAAGAGAGCAAAAAGAATCAAATAAAAGTAGTTTTAATAACGTTTTATTTAACTAAACATATATAATTATTGCTTCAAAGTTTCAATATAAAAAGTGTGGAGATACTTTACTTTTTTTTAAATTAAATGTTCAAAATTCAGTGCAAATTTTACACTTCATAGCACATCTCAAGTGCTTAATAGCCATATATGGGCAGAGCATTTCTAGAAGATTTATTATTTTTATCTTTTCACATTTAGATCTATGTTCCACCTGAAATTGACTTTTGAGAGTAATATGAAGTAATAATTGACTGCAAGTTTTAAATGAGTATCCAATTGTCCCAGCACCAATATATTGAAAAGAGAGTCCTGTTCCTGCTATTTTGCTATGTGACTTTCGTCTTAAAGAAAATGTCCACATATGTGTGAGTCTATGTCTGGACTGTATTCTATGCCATTTGTCTATTTGTCTGTGCTTGCACCAGTACTACACTATCTTAATTACTATAATTTGGTAGTAAGTTGTGATATCTAGTAGGGTAGAACATCTTTTTAGGAGAGTTTTGGCTATTCTTGGCCCTTTGCATTTCCATATACATTATAATCAACTTTTCAAGTTCCCAGAAAATATCTGTTGGGATTTTCATAGATTCTACTGAATCTAGATATCAGTTTCATGAAAGCACTTTTAAAAAATATCAAGTTTCATCTGATGCTACCACCTGGGTAGGATATGGACATATTCTTGCTTTCTAGACTCTGTTGCCTTTCCCATTCTGGGGTAGAAGCAGCTGACTGAGAAAGGCTCAACCCTCAGAGCTTTGATGACAGCACAATGGAGGACTCCCTCCCACCCTTCAGAGGAGACATTTCTCAAGGGCAGAAAATCTCTGACATGGTTCTAGAACCTAGGATGAAAACAGTAGAGTCTGGAAGGAACTGTAGGGGGAGACCTCAAAACATAAAAACAAAACAGTCCCCATCAGCCTGTAGCAGGGTTCTTGCACCCTGTTTGGGGGCTCTCAGGGGTCACCCTTTCCTGCATGTACTTTAACCCAGGGCAGACCAACAGGGCTTATACACCATGAGAACAAATGAGAAGCTTTCCCACTCCTAACTCTCCTCCACCTTCTCTGTCACTGCTTCTACAGTTTGTTCTGTGGTTACAGCAAGTCCCATGGAGAAGCCATTTACAGATGCAGTGGCTCATGTAGACGGCCCAATCAGGCAGGAGAGGAAGGGGTACTACTTAGAAAAAGGAAATTGTTAAAAGTATCTCTGGCATCTGAAGAGGATTAACAGGATAGAGATGAAGGCAAAATGCAGATAGTAGCAAGAAAACCAGGATCTGGCCATAGAAAAGTGGTTCTGTAACTTACCAAGGCTGAGCGTTTGTCTGCCACTGTCTTGCATTTTCTTACCAGGTCAGATTCACGGGGGGCCACAGTCCTGGCAATTCTCAACTTCTCCAGAACTATCTTAGCAATAGGGAAACCATCTCTCCAGCATGAGATTTGTGAATGGTCAGGACTGGTTGGGGGAGGCTGGATTGGGGGCTGAGGAGTAGAGTACAGGGGACTAGGGAGAAGGGTTAGGAGGAATAGGGACAAAGATAGAGGGGTAATAGGAAAGGGGAACTTTATGAACATGATGGCGGCAAGTGGGCGGTCTGTAAGAGGAGGAGCCAAGCAGGAAAATCCTTAAGGGAGGGATGAAAGTAGTTAGAGAGGTGAAACTAGGGCAGAAATCTGCAAGAGTTGGATGGCTCTGGAGAGCAGACTGAGGGCCAGAAAACAGAGGATAAATGGGAGGAAGGTGAACTGGATGATGAGAGAGGGAAGGTACAGAAGGAGTTAAAGGCTGGGGTCGAGATCGAGAAATTTGAGGGAGCTTTCTGGACATTCCCCGCCCCCCCCCATGAGAACTCTCGTTACTCACTTGTCCAAATGAGTACAAATGAGGAACTGGGCTGGGACCAGTCTGACTCCAGCACTTATCTCACCCTCAACCCTTGCATTATCCCACGTCTGAATGCCCATTATGAAACATACATGCCCCACCCTTTTGGTGAGTGAGTAGAGGAAAAGGGTCCTAGAATTCTGACGAAAAGTCATATTACTATTTAATAGGTGTAAAAAAGCATTTGATAAAGTTAAACTGTGTCCATTTATGATTTGAAACCTTGGAAAATTAGAAATAGAAGAGAACTTATTTAATCTCATAAACATTTTTCTGTGGAAAAAGCTATGGAAAACTTTAGTAAAATGATGAAAAAAATTTAGAGGTTGAAAGTGAGATAAACAAATCTATTATCAGCACTTCTTTTCATCATGATACTGAGGATTCCTGGAATGGAATATGGCAGTAAATAATAAATAAAAGGTATAAAGATGAGAAAAGAAGAAACAAAATTGACATGACTATATATGAAGAAAACTCAAAAGAATTTAAAGATTAATGATTAGAAATATGTAAATTTATTACTGTCACTAGATCATGGTCAAAATAAAACATCAATCATATTATTTCCTACCAGCAAAATTAGATTAATATTAGATTGTTATATTGTTGATTAAATATTACTTAACAATTATTAATTAATAAGCAACATAAAGTTTTGAAAAAATCATGTCTGACAGTAGTATTAATTTATCAAGTAAGAATAAATTAAATAAAAATTTACAAGTCCTCTATAGAGAAAATTGCCAATTATTGAGATAAAGTAAAAGAGCTAAATAAATGGGAGGATATGTCATATTCATTGATTGAAAGATTCAATATTGTAAATATGATCACTCTCAATTTCTAAAAATTTGATTAACATTTAATGTAAAAGCAAATACAATACTAACAGGTTTTGTTTTAAAAAATGAATGATGGTTGGAAACAACATCTTGACTCTAGGATTTATATAAAAATGCACAGGATTAAGAATAACTGAAAAAATTTTGCAGAAGAATATCACTGAAGCACTTATTCCAGTGGATATCAAGCCTTATTATAAAGCTAGAGTAACTAAAACAGCATGTATTGGTGTGAGAGCAGATTAAAAATGGATCAATTAAAAACAATAAGGTGTCCAGAAACAGAACTATGCTATATGGACTGTTGTCTTAGGATGGGATGTCTCTCACTGCATTAAATAGAATGCTGAGGTCATTGAATGTTTATATGGGAAGAAATAAGAAGGGATTCCTACCTCACACCAGACATAAAAACCAATTCCATGTGAATCATAGATCTATGCATATACATGAAAGAAAAAACAAAACAAATGAAAATCCAAAATAACAGAGAAAATATTTTAAGACCTAGAAATAGGGAAAGATTCTTAGAAAGGATCATATTTATTAAGCATAAAAGGATTGATATATTGGGCTATATTAAAGTTAAGAATTTTTCATCATTAAAAGATACTAAGAGTGAATAAAAGCAAACTGTGTAGTAGAAAAATCTATCTTTATCACAAAGGACTCTCATAGCATATAGGAAGAACTCTTACAAATCAATAAAAATATTCACAATCCAGTAGAAAAATGATAAGAGTCTTGAAAAGACACTTCACAAAGGAGGAGAGCAACATGGCCAATAAAAATACAAAAAAGTGCTCAACCTCACTGATATTCAAGAAAATATATATTAAAACCACAATGAGTTATCAGAATCACAGACCTATAAGGATGGCTAAAATTAATAGGACTGTCAAGACCAAATGCTGGTGAGGATGTGGAACAACTGGAACTCTTGTACACTGATGCTGGGTATGTAAATTGGTTTTTTAACATTATCTACTAGAGTTGAATATGCACATACAAGGAGGAGGACACAAATAAACCCAAATTTATTTATAAAAATTTGTGTATTTATTCTTACATGTTTAAACTTCAGTCATCTTCAAATTTTGATGCAATACACCTATCAAGATACTTCTTCCACTGCTCAGAACAGTTTTAAAATTGGTCCATTTTGATGCCTTTTAGTGCTTCTGCTGTTTTTTTGCTTCACCTCTTCCATATTGGAAAAATGTTTCCATTTGAGGACTTTTTTCATCTGAAGAAACAAAAGTTGCTTGGGGTGAGATCAGGTGAATAGGAAGGGTAGGGTGTAGAGGTCATGCAGTTTTAGGTCAAAAACTTTTGAACACTCAGTGTGGTGGGTCCCTTTTTTATGTGTGCACAGGTTGTTCATGTAAATCACCCACCATGAAATGGGTAAATGTATTTAAGGAAACTAAACAAACAAACAAACAAAAATTCACTGAAGCCGAATGCAATTTCTCACAACAACGCTAGCTGACACTGTGATGCCAATGAGTTCCTAAAAGACTTTTTTTTTTGAGTCAGAGTCTCACTCTGTCACTCAGGCTGGAGTGCAGCATCACGCTCACAACCACCACAGCCTTGATCCCGGACTCAGGCGATCTTTCTGCCTCAACCTTCCTAGTATCTGGAACCACAGGCATGTGCCACCATGACCAGCTGATTTTTAAAAAAAATTTATTAAAGAGACGAGGTTGCTCAGGCTGGTCTCAAATCCCTGAGCTCAGGTAATACTCTCGCCTCTGCCTCCCAAAGTGCTGGAATTACAGGTTTGAGCTACCATGCCCACTTGGGTTTCTAGAACACTTATCTAGTGAGAGAAGCCTATACTACAAGGGGCCACTTTCCAAAAAATAATTTTAATTTTTTTGGGTTCCTCCCCGTATGCTATGATCCAGTAACCTTGTGCCTAACCATATTTATAAAAGAAATGGTTATACATATATGACAAAAGACATGAAAAAGATTCATAGCAGAACTATTTGTAAGACTCAGACTGAAAACATCCCGATATCCATCAATAATGTAATATATAAATGAATTATGGTATTCATATACTGCACTATTATTTGGCAGTAAAAATGTTTGAACAAGCTGGGCACAGTGGCTCATGCCTGTAATCCCAGCACTTTGGGAGGCCAAGGTGGGAGGATTACTTGAGCCCAGGAGTCAAGACAAGCCTAGGCAACTTAGCAAGACCTCGTCTCTACAAAAAATTAAAAAATTAGTCAGGAGTGGACCACATGCCTGAAGTCCCAGCTACTGGGGAGGCTGAGGCAGAAAAGGATCTACTGAACCCAGGAGTTGAAGGCTGCGGTGAGTCATGATCCTGCCATTGCACTCCATCCTGGGTAAAAGAGTGAGACCTTGACTGAAAATAATAATAATAATAATGTATGAACAATACAGCTGTTAGAGTACGGAGGGTGAGGGTGGATGGATGGATGCAGAGGGGCACAGCATTGCCGGAGCCGGCATGCCAGAGGTGCACGCTGATAACCAGATATCCGAGTAATGCAAAGATTTGCAACAACACACAAAGAGGTGAAAGAAGAAAAGATTTATTTAAGAAAGGTTCACTTCCCACAGACAGGAAGCAGGCATACACTCTAGATGAGTGTGGCACCGTAGCCCCCTCAAGCCCTGGCTTAAATCCTTTCCCCTGGAGATGTTGCAATCAGGTAGATGTGACCACCATGACTTCCTTGTTGACCATTTGTAGATGTCTTGGAGACCCTGAAGGGGGTCCTGGTCACCAGGCACCAAGTCACAGATCTTACCACCCTCAGGAAATTATACAATGAGCCAATACTAGTCATGCTTGAGAGATTTGGGTTTCTAGAAAGACAAAGTCAGTAAAGCTAATCTCTACCTAAGGAATGCATTCCTCCAGGACAGTTTCTACTTTCCCATCATTATGTTAGGGTTTAGGAACAAGACAAAAAATGGCTTCCCACTCTTGGTCTGTCCTTTCAATAGCTACATACAATAATATGGATAAATCTGGCATTCTTAATGTTGAGTGAATGAAGATGGACACAAGAATGCATGCTGTGTGATTTCATTTATAAAAACTTCAAAAGTAGGTGAAACTAATCTATGCAATTTGAAGTCAGAATAATTGGGGACTGTGGGCATTTGGGTCCCTTTTTTATGTAACTTACTCATGCCTTCAAGGAGTTTTGGGGCCCAACCAAGTATACATCACTGTACTTTAATGATGTGGTTCTACTGTGCATGTCTAACTTTATGGCTTTGTGTGCTTGATAACACCTAGTTAATGATGGACAGTTCAGGTCTCACTGTAATTTGACAGCACATAGTTAAGCATTCAGTCTCTACTAAGGCCCAGTAGTTGACCAAGATCTGTCTCTCAAAAGTTCTCAAAAGTTATTCACAGAGGATGGTAGGAGTTGGCTCCAAAATCCCAAAGATCTGCGCTGAGATTCATCTATAATGGTCTCCTAAAGACTTCAGCATTCCTATCTGCCACTGTTACGTCAAGCATCATTTTGTCTACTGGATTATTTGACAGAACAGCTTGCATCCAATATGGACTTATTTAAGAGACTTCTCTTGTTCTGGGCCTCACTCCAGACTAGCAGCCTTTTGAGTCACTCGAAAAATGGACTGTAGAAACACATTCAAATGAGAAATATGTTAGCTCCCAAATCCAAAGGTCTTCATGAAGCATCTTACCTCTTTGCTAGTTGCAGAAGAAAGATGCAACAATTCATTCTTCACCTTATAATGGGATATCTTGACACATTCCAAACCCCTCGACTCCTAGAAATCACTGAGGTAGGAGGTCCATAAATTTTTGTTGGAAGGTATTTCCCTTCCTTTGGCATGTGAACATCTTACTAAGTCTAGAGCACTTGCTAATTCTTGCCTACTAAGTCTAAACAGTATAATCCCATCAACATGCCAGACAACTGTGATATCTTGTGGAAAGGAAAGATAAGAACTAAATCATGACAGCTTAGCGAGTTGGTATATTCCTGAGGTATGACAGTGTTACCAACTGAAAGCAAGCTGCTTTTGGTGGACCTTATGAACAAGTATGAAGGAAAAAAGCATTTGCTGGATCAATGGCTGAATGCCAGGTATGAGAGGATGTATTAATTACTCAAGAAATGACACCACATCTGGTAAAGCAGCTGCAATTGGAGTCACCACCTGGTTAAGCTTGTTGTAATCTTCAGCCAGTTTCCAAGATCTGTCAGTCATCTGCATAGTCCACGTAGGCAAGTTGAATATACATGGGGTAGGGAATCATACGCTCTGCATCTTCATGTTATTGATAGTGGTACTAATTTCTCAAATACCTCCAAGAATGTGATGATTCTTTTGTTTAACTATGTTCCTATGTTAGTGCAGTTCTGGTGGTGTCTACTTGGTTTTCCAATGATAATAGCTGTCAATCCACATGTCAGGGAACCAAATAAGGAAGAGGAGAAAGAAAGAAGAAAGGGAAGGAGGATGGGAGGGAGGGAGGATAGTAGGAGGGAGGGAAGGAAGAAAGAAAGAAGGGAAAAAGAGAGAAATGGAGGAAGAGGGAGGGAGAGACAAATATTTTTGACAAGAGAATTTCAAATATTAAACGTAGATGGATAATGAAGAATAGAAAGTTACCATTAGAATACCACAGTAATAATTACTATAGCCAAGATTTGCTAACAGATGCAAAAATTGTGGGTATAATTTGAGGAGAAACACTATAGTTGCATTGTCTCAACATAGCTCCCTCCAAATATTTATAACATCTTTTTTCTCTTTACTTCTTTAAAAGACCTATGACTATTTAATGCAAAAATTATAACACTGTATTATGGGATATATAATGTGTAGGTGTAATATTTATAACAGCAGCACAAATGATAGAAGACAGTAAATAGAACTGTTTGGTAGCAAAGGCTTTATATTCTACATTTATTAAAATAGTACAGTATTAACTCCAAGTAGCAGGCAATATGTTGAAGATGCATATTGTAATACTTGGAGCAGTCACTATAAAAATGAAAAGAGATGACATTTAAATTCTAATAAAGGAATTAAATTTTATACAAAACAAAGTATATTCGTTCAAGAATGTTCATGGGCTTTCTAGTTATAATAGCCCAAAACAGAAAATAATCCAAATGTCCAACAATAGAAAAATGAATCAAGCCTGGTGTGGTGGCTCATTCCTATAATCCCAGCACTTTGGGAGGCTGATGTGAGAGAATCACTTGAGCCCAGGCGTTTGAGATTGATCTGGGCAACATAGTAAGACCTCATCTCTAAAGAAAAAAATAATCAACAAATTATAGAGCATTCATAAAACAGAATGCTATTCAAATAAACAAAATACTGAAACACATACCCTAAATGAATCTCATAAACATTGTGCTGAATGAAACAGCTAGACATCAAATAATATACATTGCATAATTTCAGGCAAAAGGAACCTGTGGTGAAAAAAATCACAATAGCAAGTTGCCTCTAGAGGAAGAAAAAATTTCCTGAGAAGGAGCACTAGGGACCTTTCAGGGAATGATGGAAATACAATATTATACTCTTAAAAGAGGTGAAGTGCATATGAATGTATTTGTCAAAACTGTGGAGTTAAGATTTATGCCTTTCAAAGTATGCAAACCTTACCTCATAAAAAAAGAACTAAAAAATAACAAGGGGGAGGAGTGGGGAGTGGGTTGAAGTATAGATGAAACAAAAATAGCACATGATTAGTAGTTGTTCAGGTTGGGTGACAGATCTGTTGTACTATTTTGTATATTTTCTATATGTTTACAAATTTTCTGTAATAGAAACACTTACTTGTAAGAAAAAGTTGATCTACAATGTTAGCTCTTAAAAATCACAGCTACCTGTGGGAGGTGGGAAGAAGTGATTGTTGGGGAATGAGTAAACTTGTTCTATTACTTGGTTCCACAAATGTATTTGCTTTGTAATAATTCATAGAGCTTTTTAGAAATGCTTTGCATGTGTATTTCTGTATGTTGTACATCAAAAAATTAAATATTGCATGTTTATACAAAAATCCTAATACAATATCTCAGAATAACAGCTGTGGTTTTATTCTTGGTTTTGTTTTTACACTGTTATAAGTTCACTCATGATATTATCACAAGGATTTTAATATTTCAAGGTATTATTCATGTCCTAATCCTTGACTTTCCTTCTTCTTTTTTTTTTGTTTTTTTGTTTTTTTGAGTTGGAGTCTCACTCTGTCGCCCAGACTGCAGTGCAGTGGCCACTCCCGGCCACCGCAGCCTTGACCTGCTGGGCTCCGGAGATCCTTCCACCTCAGCCTTCCAAGTAGCTGGAATTACAGACGTGCGCTACCACGCCCAGCTAATTTTTTGATTTATTGTAGAGATGCGGTCTCACGAAGTTGCCCAGGCGGGTCTCGAACCCGCGGGCTCAGGCAATCCACTCACCTCAGCCTCCCGAGGCGCAGGATTACAGGCACAGGATTACAGCCCGTCTGGCTTTCCTTCTAAGTCTTTTAATGTTTACCTCAAATCAGTAAGTAGCATGGTTTTCAATTTTTGGAATGCAACTTTTTTCCATCAAAGCCCTCCCTCCACAATGATGTTCACCAAGGCCAGGGCCCGTAGGACAGTGCTTTGTGCATAGTAGGGTAGTTTTAGAACTGGGTTGAATCAGGAACAAAGTGAGTAGCTTAGGTCAGTTCCCACACAGGACAGTAATTAGGGAATGCTGGGAAGGATCGAAAGGCCACAACTCAGCAGCAAACATTTTTACAAATTCATTTGTGTAACCGTTTGCAAACTTATCAAAAGATGTTGGTTTAAAGCAATGGTATTTGGGCTTGGTTACATACTGTAATCACCTGGAAAGCTTTAAACCACACTGTTGCCCAGGTCCCAGTCCAGGGATTCTGACTTAATTGTTCTGTTGCAAGTTGGTTTTGGGAGATTTTAAAAGCCCCCAGGTGATTCTAAGTAGCAACCAAAGATTAGAGCCATTGGTTCAGGGTAAGGGCTGCATCAGCTGTGTGTAATTTCCAAGTATGTTGAGAGGCTTTGCCCCATGGTTGTTCCTGAATTTGGGGGTCTTGAAAAACATCTCTACCCTGTTAAAATCAAAGGACAGGCCAGGCATGGTGCTTCATGCCCAGAATCCAGCACTTTGGGAGGTGGAAGCGAGAGGACTACCTGAGCCCAGGGATTGGAGACCAGTCTGGGCAAGTTAGCGAGACCTCGTCTCTACAATAAGTCAAAAAATTAGCCAAGCACACACCTGTAGTCCCAGCTATTTGGAAGACTGAGGCAAGAGGATAGCCTAAGTCAAGCAGGTCAAGGCTGTAGTAGCTTTGAGTTTGCCACTGCACTCCAGCCTGGGCGACAGAGTGAGACTATAACACACACACACGCACACACACACTCTCTCTCTCTCAAAGGACAACTTTAAAATGTACTCAGCTGTTTGCCTAAACTGCAGAAGGAGAAAATGTTCTCTCAGCAGATCTATCTTTATGTCATTTGCTTTTAGATCAAGAGGTTGTTTTAGGTGCAGTAGTTTGCTTTAGTCTGTGTTTGAAGTTATAAATAGCCCACACATTAAAAAAATGAAAAGAATTTGCAAACATGTGGAGTACATTATAGGTGTCCTCAAATTTCTTTTATGATGAGAAATAAATAATATATTTGTTGGACTTTGATATTCCAAACACAGCCCTCAGCCATTTCCCCAAATTATTCCATGTCCTTCCAAGAGGCTTTAGAAATATTCTCTGAAGAGGATTATTTCCAATGGTGAAGAGTACCAGATAGATGAAAATCTCAAAGGACTCCTACTTCTATTGCAGAAAAGTCACTTTCCAGACACTGGAAGGTCTAGAGAAGCTGTGTGAGTGGTCTAGGCAGGTTCATGGGCTTTTGGAAATAAGGCAGAATTGATCCTGAAGCCCAGACCAGCTGCTTAGTAACTGTGGAGCTTTGGACAAGTTACCTGATTTGGAACAATCACATAAACTTCATCTGGAAGAAAAGTTTCATGATATTGATTGTAAAAATGGCAGCAATTCTTCATTCCTTCCTGGATCCATGCTTTTTGCAAGGTGCCTATACATCAAGAGGCAGAATCTGTTTCCCTAAACCTCACTCTGGTAGGCCTTATTAGACCTAGGCCAATAAAAGGCTGTGAATATGACAGTGTGTTCATTTTGGGCCTAGGCTCAGAAGGTCTTGAATGTGTCTACTTTTTCTTTCACAACTATGGCATCTCTGTGAGAGGAAGCTCATGTTAGGTTGCTGGAGGATGAGATACAACGTGAAGGAGAATCAAGGTACCCCAGTTGACAGCTCCACTCCCAGAAGCAGAGCTGCCTAGTTAACCAGCAGCTGTCCACATATATCTGAAGGAACCCAGGCTGAGACCAAAGAACGGCCCAGCTGAGCCTAGCTTAAATTGCTGATCTACTGAATTATGCACTAATAAGTTTTGAGGTGGTTTGTCATGTAGATGTAGCTAACTAAAACATACACCCATTAAGACAGTGTGTCAGGATTCAGTGACAGGTTGATTACAAGTTACCTTGCAAACAGTAGGCCCCGTATAGGTGCTGATTTCCTTTTCTCCTGTTGAAAGTTGGATCCCTTAGATGATGTTGAGTTATACAGAAATGCATGTAAACATGTATGCATGCGACTGGTGTTTAAACTCACACAGTTCCCCACACCACACAAGGAAATAGACAACCACGGTCTAAACATCGGGACCAAGGACAAATCGCAAAACAAGAATTTTGCCTTTAATCTATTCCCTCTGCCTCTAACTCTGGAAGTCAAGGCTATGGACAGATCTGAAAACATGGGTTACATGCTATTGGGGCCTCACGTGTTTTTTCACGTGTTTTTTTTGGAGGGAGATAGGCCCCTGCCAAACAGCAGGTGGGAGACAGTGGTCTACTTGTGGACACTTCCTGCTTGCAGGATCTACTCTATGTTGCAACAGGGTGTCTCCCACCCTTGGGTCTGAGGAAACATGTTGAGAGGGAGGGGGCATTTCTGACAGAAAATTGGGGTTCAGGCTCTTCACCTCCCTGAGACCAGGAGAGTCAGAACCCTTAAAGCCACACTTTGTCATATGGGGCTACTGAACACCTGAAATGTGACTGGCCTGAACTGAGATGCGCTGGAAGCTTAAAATATACAATGAGTTTCAAAGATCTAGTACCAAAAATATACTTCACTACTAATTTTATATTGATTACATATTAAAATGGTAATATTTGGATAATTGGGTTAAATAAGTTATTAAAACCAATTTCACCTTTTTATTTTCTTTTGTGTTACTAGTAGAAATTTAAAACGACATATGTAGCTCACATTTTATTTCTATTGGACATTGCTGCCTTAGAGATTTGCCTTCCTTTTCAAAGCTCAGGCTGCCTCCTCAAAAGACCAGAGGCTAGGAAGGTTATGAAAATTTAAACTTTAAAATAACTGTCATTATATTGTTTCCATTTGTGAATAACATTTATGTACCCTATGTATATATTATTCACAAACGGTGTTTATGTATGATGGGGGACCCTAAAAACCACGGAATTTGTTTATTAAAACAGTGCATTTATTCTTACATGTTTAAACTTCAGTCACCGTCGAAGTGCTCTCCCTTTGATGCAATACACTTCTCGAGATGCTTTGCCACTGCTCAAAAACAGTTTTTGAACGCTTGCATTTTTATGCCAAAAACTTTTAGTGCTTCTGCCGGTTTTTTGTGACTCTTCCACATCAGCAAAACGTTTTCCTTTGAGGACTTTTTTTTCATCTGGGAAACACAAAAAAGTCGCTTGGGGCGAGATTCGGTAACTAGGGAGGGTGGGGCACAGGAGTCCCGGTGTTTTTGGTCAAAAACTGCTGAACACGCAGCGCAGTGGGGGCAGGTTGTTCGTGAAAATCATCCATCATGAAATGGGCAAACGCGTTCAAAGAATCTCCACAAATTCACTGAAGCCTAATGCAGCCTGTCACAACAATGCTAGCTGGTACACCGATGCCAAAATATTCCTAGAACACTTACCTAGCGGAGGAAGCCTGTACAAGGAGCTGCCCTCCAAAAGATAATTCTGAGTTTTTTGGTCCCTCCTCGTACGTCCTGCAAACCCGGCCAGTTCCGAGCTGCAGCCAAAAGTCTGTTGTTCTGGCCTCATTCAGCCAGTATAGGATAGCATCCACTGTCATTCAGGGCTTTGGGGCGGGGCCTGAAGCGCTATCCAATCAGCGGCGCTGGGGTGGAAACTGTCCAATCAGACACGCAGCCGGAGAGGAGAAGGCGGCTTCCGGGCTCCGGCTGGGGCTTTGTTTCTTGTGCCCGCGCAAGGAATTGGAGTCTCTTCTCTCCTTCATCTCCTGTTCTCCGGGAGGCCCAGGTGGCTCTGCTGCAGTCTCTGTCACCCTGCGACCTGCAGGTACTGTGAGATCCGTAGGAAGGACGCCAGAACACCCCGGAAGCCGGGAATGGTGAGTGCGCGGGGCCTGGCGTCCAGAGATGGGGGAGGAGGCTGGTTGGAACCTACCAGGAACCGGCTGTGGCGGGACGCAGGCCTCCCAGCTGTCAGCTTCGGAGCCTGTGACCCGAGTCCCCCCTGGCGCAGATCGGCCCTCAGTCCTTTATAGTCGCAGAGTAGGACTGGGACTGCAGCGGCGCCCCAGCTCAGATTGTGCTGGGACGACGGGAGTTTTACTGGGGAGAGTCCCGCCCTAGTGTTTGGTTTGTGCGTGTGGGGAGCTGTGGTCCCTGGGGTACCCGTTTTCTCCTCGGATCAGTCGTTATATCCTGAGGGTCCCAAATCCACCACCCTCCAGCCTAATCACTCCTGAATCCTTGGCACCCATTGATCTTTTTACTGTCTCTATAGTTTTACCTTTTCCAGAATTTTTTTTTTCTTTTGAATTATATGTAGCCATTTCAGACTGGCTTGTTTCCCTTGGTAGTCTGCATTTATGGTCCCTCCATGCCTTTTTGCGTCTGGATAACTCATTTTCTGAATAATATTCCATTGTATGAATATAACACAGTTTATCCATTCACCTATTGAAAGATGCATCTTGGTTGTTTCTAGTTTTTGGCGTTTATGAATAAGGCTGCTATAAATGTTCCTTTAAAGACTTTTGTGCAGACCTCAGTTTTTAACTCATTTAGGTAAATACCCAGGAATACAATTGCTGAATCCTATTGTAAGACCTTATTTCTCTTTGTAAGAGCCTGCCAGTCTGTCTTCCAAAGTGGCTAAACTATTTTCTATTCACACCAACAGTAAATTAGAGTTCCTCTTGCTTCACAGTTTACCAATATGGTAAACTGGTAGGGGTTTTATATTTTAGCAACTCTACTAGATATATGGTAGTACCTCATTGCTGTTTTAATTTGCAATTCCCTAAAGACATATATATGGTGTTGAGCAACTTGTGATATGCTCATTTGTTTAGTATCTTGAGTGAAATGTCTTTCCTTATCTTTTGTTCATTTATTTAATTGATTGTTTTCTTATTGAGTTTTACGACTTCTTTGTATATTTTGAATACCTGTTTTTTAAAAATCAGACATGTGTTTTATAAATATTTTGACTCAGTCTGTGCTTTGTCTTCATTTTCTTAACAGTATCACAACATAAAAGTAATAAAACTCACGGCTATTGCCTTGCTTAAACTTTGGCCCCCTCCCCTACCTTGGGAAGGTGCATCTCCTCTCTCTCGCTCTAATTTACTTTCTAAATAAACTATATTTTCCAATGTAAAAAAAAAAAAAACACCTCAATTTATCAATTTTGTTATTCACAGATCATGCTTTTGGTGTTGCATCTGAAATATCATTGCTACAATCAAGGATGTCTAGAGTTTCTCCTATATTATCTTCCAGATGTTCTAAATTTTGCATTTTACATTTAGGTTTATGATCCATTTTGAGTTAATTTTGTAAAAGTTGCAAGGTTTATTTGTCAATTCATTTATTTGCATACGGATGTCCAGGTGTTTCTGCAACATTTGTTCAAAAGACCATTCTTTATTGAATTTCCTTTGCTCCTCCTTTGTAGTCAGAGATCTGTTGACTGTATTTGTGTGGGTGTATTTCTGGGTTTCTGTTCTCTTAAGATGACATATTTGTCTATTCTTTTCCAAATATTACATAATTACATGTTCTTGATTACTGTAGCTTTATAGTAAGTCTTACCATCAGGTAGAGTCAGTCTTACGAGAGAGTTCTTTATTGTGTTGACTATTCTATGTGTTTTTCCTTTTCATATATAAGACTCAGTTTTCTGTATTGACACCACAACTTATTGGGATTTTTATTGGCTTGTGTTTAATCTGTAATTCAACACGGGGAGAACTGGCATCTAAGAAATAATACTGAGAGGCTTCTTACTTTATTTATGGCCATGGAATATCTTTCCATTTATTTAGATCTTATATATATATCTCTCTCTCCTTTTTTTTCTTGATACTATGTAAGTGGTTTTTTTGTCTGTAATTTTAAATCCAACCATTCATACCAATACAGGAAAACAGTTGATTTTGGTATATTAATCTTGTATTCTGCAATTTTGCTATAATTTCTTATTGGTTTTAGGAGATTTTTATTGGCTCCTTTGCATTTTCTACATGGACAATTATTTCATCTTTGAACAAAGACAGTTTTATTTTCTTCTCAGTCTTAATTCTTCTTCCCCCTTCCTTTTCTTGCCTTATGGTTTTCTGCCACTATTAACATAGTTATGTGATTATTGTTATTTAGCTTATTGGTGTGATGAAGTACATTATTTGATTTTTGAATTTTGAATCAGCCTTGCCTACCTGTAATAATTTCAACTTGATTGTGGTATATAATTTTTTTATGCATTCTTAGATTGAGGATTTTTGTATTTATGATCATGAGAGTTCTTGATCATTAGCTTTCTTCTTTTATAATGTCCTATAGATTTAGTAGTAGGGTATGTTGTATGTTGGCTTCATATCATAAATTAAAAAGTGTTTACTCTGCTATTTTCTGGAAGACATTTTTAAAAATGGTGTCATTTCTTTCTTAAATGTTTGACAGAAGTTACTAATGTATTCAGTGAGGTTTTGTCTTTACTTTTTGGACAGTTATTAGTTATTGATTGATTTCTTTAGCATAGCCCATCCATGTTTTTTAATCTCTTCTGCATGATATTAGAAGATTGTTTCTTTCAGAAATTGATCCATTTCTTCTAAGTTACCAAATTTGTGATCATGAAATTGTATATAATATATCTTTACAGTCATTTTAATGTTTGTGGTATTGGTATTGATTACTTCTTTTTCACTTTTTGATTGGTTATTTTTGTGTCTTCTTTCTTAACCTGAATATAGATATATTAATTTTATTGATGTTTATGAAGAACCAGCTTTTTCTCTATTGGTTTTTTTGCTTGCAGTTTTATTGTCTTTTTTTTTTTTTTCAGATTGGAACATACAGTTTATTTAGAAAGTAAATAAGAGAGAGGAAGAGAAACGATTCACCTTCCCAAGATAGGGGAGGGGGACAAAGTTGGGGAAAACATGGCCTGGCTAGAACTTAAAGCAATGGCTGGATGCCTTTTTAAAATTATTTTTCTGTGCTTGATTTATGCTCACCTTGCTCTTTTTTCTGTTGATTCCTAAAGTGAAAGGTTATTTATTTTAGCTCTTTCTTTTCTAGTGTGTTTATTCAATGCTTTAAATTTTCCCTAAGTATTGCTTGTGTTGCATTCTACAAATTTTCTTTTTTTTTTGAGTTGGAGTCTCACTCTGTCACCCAGACTGGATTGCAGTGGCACGCTCCTGGCCACTGCAGCCTCGACCTGCTGGTCTCCAGTGGTCCTTCCACCTCAGCCTTCCAAGTAGCTGGAACTACAGGTGTGCGCTACCACGCCTGGCTAATTTTTGACTTATTGTAGAGATGAGGTCTCGCCAAGTTGCCCGGGCGGGTCTTGAACCCACAGACTCAGGCAATCCTCTCACCTCAGCCTCCCAAAGCACTGGGATTACAGGCTGAGTCACCAAGCCCAGCTTCTACAAATTTTCATAAGGTGTGGTTTTATTTAGTTTCCTTTGAAATACGTAAATTTCTCTTGAGGTTTGCTTTGACCCTTGTGCTATTTAAAACTTTGTGGTTTAGCCATCAACTATTTGGAGCTTTTCTATTTTTCTGATGACTTTTAATTTCATTCCAATATGTTCTTAGAGCATACTTTGTAAGTCTCCTAGTTTTTGTTTTTTTAACATATGTTAAGGTGTGTTTTATGGCCCAGAATGTAGCCTACCACAGTGAATGTTCTGTATGATCTTGAGAATGTGTACTGTGCTGTTGTTGGTTGATGTAGTCTATAAATGTCAATTAAATCTAGTTGATTATGTGCTTTGTGCTAAATTATAACATTACTGATTTTCTGTCCACTTGATCTGACATTTGCTGATAGAAGTATGTTAGTGTCTCCCATTATAATTGTGGATTTCTCTATTTTTCTGCTCAGTTTTTATAACTTTTCCTTATGTGTGTTTATTCATTTTAGGTGCATTCATAGTAAGTGTGAAAAATAAGAATGGTGATTTATTTTCAAATTGGAGCCTAGCTTATCTTGGGTTCTCAAGATGATGTCTAATTGCTTTGTGCTTCTCTTTTGTTGATTCACTTCCTGCTTCTTTGTGGTTCCTTTTTGCAGGCTTTTTACCTTGGTGGGCTACATGTTTAAACTTTTGGCAGAATCTAATCAGAATAGTGATCCTGTAAGCCATTCAGCAAATAGGACACATAAATGAAATAATTCTGTAAAACCAATCAACATGTAACATGTAGGCATTCTATGGCAAAGTGTGTAACTCCTGCAAGTATTCCTCCAATGAGGAACCAGGAGAGGGACGTGCATAAAAGTGCTGATTCTCCCTGCTTCGGTATGCTTGCACCCAATCTTGCAAGACTGTCATTAAAGTCTTGCTTCTGCTGTACTCCATGTCTCTGTGTCCAGCCTTTGATTTTGGACAGGTGAGTTCATTTCTCACAATTTGGGGGCTCTCCAGGATACTCTGCATCTGCGGAAGGGGGACCCCAGCAGAGGGAGAGACACATCCCACCCAATTTCGGGTGGTCTACTCTGGGCATCTCGGCTTCTCACAGGACTGCAGATAAGCCCAAGACTATTGTTCTGGAGGCAGGAAAAAAAAAAAGCAGGTACCGCAGCAACTAGGCTACCTTGTGCATGAGCCAAGGTAGGAAAAATTGGACTATAAGTACTGCCTTGTTGGTTGGGTCATTCTCAGAGGTTGAGTGTGTGTGTGGCTGAGACATATCACAGATAGGAAGCAAGTCCCAATCCACGGTTCTGTCCTCCCACAAGGGAAATGCCAGAGATGGATGAAGCAGTGTGCACAAGATATCTCCAGTAAAGGGGGTTGAGTGCATATGTAAACTCAGGCATGGGCATCAACCAGGGAATACAAGAAACCCTACTAAGTGGGGTTGAGTGTTCTAGTTAGTCTAGAATGGAGAATAAAAATTTTAGGCCTAGGGAACCCAAGAAAGAGTGAAATAAAAATTCTCCCTCTAACATTGCCCCAGATAGTTCATTGAGGAAATGTTGAGGTCTTGGGGGCATAGCCTTTGTACCAAGAACAAGGGGAATGACCAGGAGGGCTGCAATGTCCATATGGACAGCATTCAGCCAATCAAGCAAAAGTACCCAAATGTAGATCCTGGGTGGGACAATAATAATCGAGATGATATGAAAAAAATGCAAGATCTGAGGGGGTTGATAATTAAGAGAATCAGAATCAGCCCTGAGGTCTCTTGATATCTCCAAGGCTTTTGATCCTCAATTAGAAAAGGGAAAAAAACTCCAACTGCCCTTGAGAGACCTGGTAATAATGAACCTGACAACACCCCAGGTGACTATTAGGGCACTGGAACCCAAATTAATTTCTTAATTAGCATAGGTGCCAGTCATTTGGTCCTGGCCATCCATGTTGGAATTATAAATTTTAGTATCCGAATAGTTAACCTGCATCTACAGGGCTAAATAAAGTCTTCTAAACACTATTTCTCTCTTTTCTGCTGCTTTGAATCTGCTAGCAACTAAGCTATTGGTGTTGAAATAAGCTCACTATTTCAAGGTTAAATTAAAAAAAGTAAAATTGAAAACTCATTATTACTGAAAAAAAAAGAGGGGGATTAAAAATGCTTTTAAAAATTAAACCGCCATGGAAACTGCTTTACCCCAATTTTGATCCACAGCCTTTGTTGGACTGCCTGCTGGGGCAAACAAAGTTTAGCCATGCAAACAGGTTCCAATTTTGTCAGAAACGTGGTTTGTATTTGGGTGTCTTTTGTAAAATGGTAAGTTTGTTGCTATTTCATGGCTAAAGTTTGGAAGTAAATGATGTTAAATTTTTGTGTGTATATATGTATGTTTGAATGTGTTTGCATGCATGTGCATGTTATGTGTTATGTCCAGCATGCTACCAAATTGGCTTCTAAGTAAATTAGTACTCATAAAGTAAATAAATAAATTTAAATGCTTTCCAAGTTCATGTGACTTTAATGATCTTTGATAAATAAAAATGGGTTTAAAATTATTACTAAGATGAAAAATGTCTTTGGAATTTTCAGCATATGTTTTTGTCTGGGTCTACTAAATAAGTTTTGCATTTGCCTCTGCTAGGTATTTTAAGTATCAGGATTTGACATAAAATTTGTAAAACTATAAACCTAGTCAAAACCAAAATAATCTTTATTTGTATAAATGTTTTTGTTACAAGTATAACTAATTTAAAATTGTTGGTTAAAAGAAAACCCCAGTTAAACCTTCTGAATTATCAGTAAAATATTCATTTATTTAACTTTAAGGTTCTCACTTAGGTAACACCTGATATTCACAGACTTTGAAAATGATTAGCCAGAAAATAACTTAAAATAATAACTGACCTTGTCTAAGATCTCAGTTTTCATAAGTAATTAAGCAGACTGCTATAAATAAATATAATATGAATAAAATAATGCTTATGGATAAGCTCTTCATGTAATTTGAAAATCTTTAAATTGTTTTAAAAGCTCATTAAATGTCTGGTTTTCTTTCAATTAAGAAAAAGTTATAATATGGAAAAATGTTTCTAACATTATATAAAGGGTCTCATCTATAAAATACTAATATCTAACAGATAGTTCAGAATTTTTTGTTTCCTAGGTTTTCACTAAAATTTTAGGCTATTTTATGTAATCTGGACATTATTTAAAAGGCTATTTTCAAAAATGGGAAATATCAGTAAGTAGGAGAGAGATATATAAAAAAGCTATGAATATAAAGGTGTATTTTTGTTAAGGAAAGTTATAAAGAAAAAAAAGAATTTTGTATATAAAAGATTTTTGAATGTTAAAATTTTGTCCTGAGCTGGGCTCGGTGGCTCAGCCTGTAATCCCATGCCTTTGGGAGGCTGAGGTGAGTGGATTGCCTGAGCCCGTGGGTTCAAGACCCGCCTGGACAACTTGGCGAGACCTAATCTCTACAATAAGTCAAAAATGAGCCGGGCGTGGTAGTACGTGCCTGTAATTCCAGCTACTTGGAAGGCTGAGGCGGAAGGATCGTCGGAGCCCACTAGGTCAAGGTTGCGGTGGCCAGGAGCGGCCACTGCACTCCAGTCTGGGCGATAGAGTGAGATTCCAACTCAAAAAAAAAAAAAAAAATTTTGTCCTAAAGTAAAACGACTGGTTATTTAGGAAAGAGGGAAATACAGGGCAAAACAGAGAGCTCAAACATGTTGTCAATGGTATGTGGAAGTCTGGATAAGGTTCACAAAGGGGAATTTATGAAGAAATCTTGGCATATAATTAAGTTGGTTATACCTTTTTCTCCAGTCCTAACTGCTGTTATAGCTTGAGAGGTCTTTAATTACTTAGGATACTAAGCTTTAAAAGGGTTGAACTTTTTTTTTTTTCATCATCATTTTGTACAGAAAAAGATCTTGTATGGTACATTTTTGTCTTATAATAAAATGGCTGGCTATTTTTTTTTTAAAGCATAGGACAAAAATAAAAGGTTCAAGCATATTTTTAAAAATGGTATGAATATATAAACAATGGTTTGTTAAAGATTTGTGGAAAAAAAGTAACAATGATTTGTAATCCTGTGTTAAAATTTTTTTAATACTTTAACTCTTCAAGTTCTTAATTCAGTCTGAAAACAACAACAACAACAACAACAAAACAAAAACAAGCTTCAGAAACCACATCTACCCACACCCTCCTCCTGAACTGCCTGCAGACCTGGTACTAATTAAGTTCTGGAAGGAAGATCAATTTTAGCTCAGCTGGAAAGACCCCTATCAAGTACTCTTGACCACTGAGACCACCATATGAACAGCAGAAAAAGGTTGACTTCATTATACACGTGTTAAGGGACTAACAAAGGACTTAATAAAGGGAGGGAAAGAAAAACGGTGAAAAGTGCACAAGGCGCCCCCCCCCAAAAAAAAACCTGACTGTAAAGTTTAATGCTGTCAAGTTTTACGTTGTGAAGATCTAAAAGATAAAAGCCGGCTTTCACAGATAAATCAATATCTCATCCTGAACATATCTCAGATCATCAGGAACCTCCCTGTCCTAGTTGGGGGGATGTATGTTGGACCACACAACACCAGGGGTGGACTTCTGCTACTCCATTTGGAGATCCTAGGGGATGTAATCGTTTACAACCCAATATAAAGGGTCACAAATGCTAGAAATTAAAACAGTCTATGGAGACACCAATGCCTGGGTAAAATGAGTCAAATTTTTGGTATTAACTTTAAACAAGAGCAACTGTTATGCATGTGCTGTGGGATAGCCACAAGCACAGGTGGTCCCATTCCCTTGGCTGGGACACAGACCCTACTAGGGTGAGTTGTCCTCACAGACCTCACCCTTATATGCTTGCCTTATACCAAGACAAGGATGGTTGGGGAAGCAAGACTTGTAAGAACTTGTCTCTGCTCTTTCTTGTACTGCAGAGGTCAGACCTAAGGGCAATCTCTTCCTTTTCCATATGTATGATAAATCTCTCCTTGTGTCTCTCTAGACAAGGGGAAGATTTTACGACTCCTGTGGGACAATTGCTGACTTGTACCCACATCCTAAATGTCTATGGTGAATCCAGCAGCAACTTCTTAAGCTTGTACATCACTCAAGCGAATATATGGTGGTATTGTGGAGGGGAAAGCCTGTGTGACTTGTCGCTGTCCAACTGTACCAGAATTTCTGCATTGGTCCAATTGGCTATTCCATTTACCCTGACATTCTGTCCCATATCCAAAAGCACTCAAACTCCCCACCGAAGAACACTACAAGAGTCCTTTAACTCAAATACGTACATTAACTCCATAGGGGTCCCCAGGGGAGTCCCTAAGGAATTCAAGTCTAAAAACCAGATAGCCACAGAATTTGAGTCTGCCCTCTTGGTGGTCTACTATTAGTAAAAATGTAAATTGAATTAATTATATTTACTATAATCAACAAAGATTATACTAGAAATGCTCTTCAAGGAGTAGCTAGCCAATTAAATGCTACTGGCAGAATGACTTGAAAAAATCGTATGGTACTGAATATGATGTTGGCAGAAAAGGGTGAGGTCTGTGCTATGTTGGGGGAGAGACAATGTTGCACTTTTATCCTTAGAAACACTGCCCCAGATGAAACTGTTAAGGCATTACAGGGACTGGCTGCTGTAGCCAATGAACTAGCTGAAAAATTTGAAATCAGTAATCCTTTTACTGATGGGTTAAAAAGTTGGTTTGGAAAATGGAAAGGAGCCGGGCTCGGTGGCTCAGCCTGTAATCCCCCACCTTTGGGAGGCTGAGGAGAGTGGATTGCCTGAGCCCGTGGGTTCGAGACCCGCCTGGGCAGGCGAGACCTTATCTCTACAATAAATCAAAAAATTAGCTGGGCGTGATAGTTCACGCCTGCAGTTCCAGCTACTTGGAAGGCTGAGGCGGAAGGATCGCCGGATCCTAGCAGGTGGAGGCTGCGGTGGCTGGGAGCAGCCACTGCACTCCAGTCTGGGCGACAGAGTGAGACTACAACTCAAAAAAGAAAAAAAAAGAAAAAAAAAAAAACAAGGGAAAAAAAAATGGAAAGGAATGGCAGCTTCAGCCTTAACTTCTCTTGTAATGGTAGCTGGAAGATTAATGGCCACAAAATGTTGTATAATTCCCTGTGTTAAAAGTTTAACTTAAAGACTCATAAAAGCTGCTTTTAATGAACAAATGCCCATCGGTTATTCCCATAATAACCTTATAATAAAAACTAAATTAAATCTTGAAGGGAAAAAAAAATTATCAGAAAAATTTAAAACAAACCTGGATCATAATGAAAATAAAATAAAAAGGGTTTTTAAAATAGAAGAGGAGAGATTGTGAGAAATAAGAATGATGATTGTTTTTCAAATTGGAGCCTAGCTTATCTTGGGTTCTCAAGATGGTGTCTAAATGCTTTGTGCTTTTGTTGATTCACTTCCTACTTCTTTGTGCTTCCTTTTTGCGGGCTTTTTACTTTGGCGGGCTACAAGTTTAAACCTTTGGCAGAATCTAGTCAGAATAGTAATCCTGTAAGCCAGTAGGCAAATTGGACATGTAAATGAAATAATTCTGTAAAACCAATCAACATCTAACATGTAGGCATCCTACAGCAGAGCGTGTATCTCCTGCAAGTATTACTTCAATGAGGAACCAGGAGAGAGACATGCATTTTAGGAATAGAAGTGCCGATTCTTCCTGCTTCAGTGTGCTTGCCCACCAGACACCTGATCTTGCAAGACCGTCATTAAAGTCTCACTTCTGCTGCACTCCATGTCTCTTGTACATCCTTTGATTTTGGACTGGTGAGCTTGTTTCTTACATAAGGATTTAAGACACCTGATTTTGAGACTGTCTAGTAAGTTTAATGTCTGGGGTTCTCATTGATGGCTTAGCTCAACTAATTTTTTTTTCCACTGGTGAGCCCTTTGTTTTGTATATTTTTGTTGTGAACAGTAGACTTTTGAATATTATAATACGGTAACTTTGGAAATCAGTTTCTACCTCTTCCCCAGTGTTTGCTATTTTTGTTTAATGAAGGCTGTAGTTCTCCATTTGTTTTGTAACTTTTTCAAAGTATTTTTGAAGAGACTGTATTACTTTTATGTAGTCACTGAAATTTCTGTTTCTTTAGCTTGTGTTCGGCCAGTGTTTTGGCAAAGATTTCATTGAATGCCAGTAGTTGAAAAAGAAGAATCAAAGAAAAACCTCACCTCTAGTTTTTGTGGATGACTCTGCTGGGGCATATCTCTAACATGCAACTGAACTCAGTCTAGAGGTCATCCACTGTAAAAAATGCCCTCATTTCCTCATGTATTTCAACCTATTTTAGATGCATACATAGACACTTGATTTTGAGACTGTCTAGTGTAATTCTAATGACTGGAATGCCTTCAGAAATGCCTTCTCAGGTCTTTCCTGACATACCCATCCAGTCCCTCCTCCCTCACCACCGGGCTTGCACAGGGCTTTCTAAATTCTTTGGTATACCTGGGTGCTTTTGAATACCCTCATTTCTAAAATAAGTTTTCACTCCAGCTTTTCCTTCTGGATTTTATGTGGCCTATTGTGTGTGTCAACTGTAATCTGTTCTTCTAGGCAGCTATAAACCTGGTTTTTTGTTTATTTTAAACATTCTGATGTAGTTCCTGCCAACTGTTTCTACTGATTGACTTCTGACTTAGACTAAATACAAGAAAGCCTGCTTCAGATTTTCAGGTGTTCTCCAGAAAGATTGTAACATTAAAATGTAATAATTTGCAAATAAGATCTTCTCTGCTTCCTCTGGAATCAGTGATAAAAGTCTCATGCTGGGAACTCAGGCTGCTGTTTGCAAGAGAGAAAAAGTCAGGGAAAGGTTGGGTCAAGGACAAGTAAAAAGTCCACAAGGCTTTCTTCCCATTTTTCCCTGCTTTTCTTGATTCTGTATTCACTTGGTTACTGTAAACCTTTGATGGTTTGCAAGAGTTTTGACAAAGTTGTTCCTGTTGTTCTGCTTGTTTCTTGCATGTTTCTCTCTGAAGGGATGAGTGTTTAGAGAAACTCATGCTGTCATTTTGCTGAACTCACTTTCCCTGGGATCTCTACTGTATTTCCTTGATCTGTATGGCCTTCCTTGTGCCATTACCACACTATCTAGATTGAGTTACTTTGAAGCACATTTTGAAATTGTGAAGTGTGAGTTCCCTTGTCATATTTTTCAAGATTGTTTTGTTAGTCTATTATGTGAGATTTGAATCAGCCTAGTTGTGCTAACTCTGACCAGGTGACTGAGAGGTTTCAGTGGCCAATTAAATGCTTTCAAATTCACAGTTATTTACAAGGCTTTCACATACCAACAATCTTGAAAACATTCAACACACACACAGGCAGTAATAAGAAAGAGGGGTAACGAACCACAGTAAGCTGCTTGGGATACAAGCCTGCTGACGAACAAATCAGGCAGGTCTGGATTTTAAATGCCAACCAGCAGTGGGGGAGATTGGTGTTCTCTGGCAGAGCTTCTGGAAGCCACTGCTAAGAAGAGTTCTCAGGGGCAGAGCTTCTTCAGTCTTCTGTGCCATGGTCAGTTTCCTTGCTGTTTTTATAGCCCTCCCCAGGAGTGTCCATGATTATTATCTCAGCTTTGACCTCATTTTCTAGTCAGGTGTCAGGGGCATCTGGCCACAAGCAGATGTTATCTTATCACCTCAGTCTATTATTTATTTATTTATATATATATTCTTATCACATTGAGGGGTCAAGCAGTTTAACTGTGAGCCAATGCGCTTGCCATAAGTGACTCTGTTTTGAGATATTTAGGATCACAGGACATTATTATCAATAATATTCTTAGACCCTTATATTTCCATGTGATTTTCAGCATTGGCATCCCCATTTCTACAAGGTTGTCACCTGGGCTTCTGATTGGGATAGTATTGAATCTGTAGATCATTTTTGGGGAGTTATTGCCATCTAAATATTAAGCCTGCTGATTCATAAACATGTAATAGTTTTCTGTTTATTTAAATCTTCAGTTTCTTTCAACAAGCCTTGTCGTTTTCCAGGCACAGGTTTTGTTCTTTTGTTAAATTTATTTCTATGCATTTATTCTTTGGATGCTACTCTAAGTAATTTTTTTTTCCTTAACTGCATTATTAGATATTTCATTATAAGTGTATAAAAATAGAATTGATTTTTGCATAAATGAATTGAAATTTGCATTAAATCATTTGAAATGCAATGTTAGGAAACTTTGCACTTTTTAAAATAAGAATTGTTTAGTTTTAGCTGTTTTAGGTCTTTGATACATTTTCATTTTGTTTTTGTAGATGGCATAAGATATTCGTGCAACTTTATACTTCTATATGTGAATATTCAGTTTTCCCAGCACCATTCTTTCCAACAATATCCTTTTCCCATTGAATGATCCTACCATGTTGTTGAAAATAATTTTTAGCCGGGCTCAGTGGCTCAGCCTGTAATCCCGCGCCTTTGGGAGGCTGAGGTGAGTGGATTGCCTGAGCCTGCAGGTTCGAGACCCGCCAGGGCAGCAAGACCTCATCTCTACAATAAATCAAAAAATCAGCCGGGCGTGGTAGCGCATGCCTGTAATTCTGGCTACTTGGAAGGCTGAGGCGGAAGGATCGCCGGAGCCCAGCAGTTTGAGGCTGCGGTGGCTGGGAGCGGCCACTGCACTCCAGTCTGGGCGACAGAGTTAGATTCCAACTCAAAAAAACCCAAACCATACCAAAACAAAACCAAAAAAATGTGGTACATATGCACAGTGGAATATTATACAGCCATATAGGACAAATATATTGACTTTGCAGCAAATTGGATGGATTTGGAGTCGATCATACTCAGTGATTTATCACAGAAACAAAGAACTGAGTTCCATATGTTCTCACTCATAAGGTGACCTTGAACAATTATAATGCTATAAGAAAGTGATTGGCAGTAGCAGAAAACTGTCAGGGGAGGGGTCGAACTGGCAGTTGAGGGAAACTGCAAGGAGAGGGAGGGTCATACCTCATCAACAAAGGTACCGGCATGATCAGTGTTTGTATACCTAACACTGAATTGTACCCCACATATTTATAATAAATAAATAAAAATAAATAGATAAATAAGTACATTAGAGAAGAGAGGCTTTTTTATCTACTGTCAAATGAAAATTAAATACTTATTGAAATGCATAGCAAAATCTTGTACCACCAGTAGGAAAAAGTAGCTTTCGGTACTTTATTTAAACTTACATATATTATTATTGTCTGGCTTATAAAGCAACTCAAAATCTTCCTAGATGTTTCCTTCACTTTATAATCTGTTAATTTTTTATTTCTTTCTTTCACAACAGCACCAGACTATAATTACATCAAATCTCCTTATGCTGTAACTAGAGAAAAAGAATGGTGGTGTTTACATGCTTAAATAAAATTCTTGTTTCTCTCGGAAAAAAAAAAAAAAGAAAAGAATTTTATTGAATATGTGAAGTTATCTTTATCAGCTCTATTCTATTTCATTGGTGTATATGTCTCTCTGTCATTTCTATGCTGTTTGGAATACTGTAACTTTAAGTAAATTTTGAAATTAGGAAGAGTGAGGCTTCTGACATTTTTTTCAATTGCTCTGGCTATTAGTGGTTCCTTGAAATTCCGTATGAATTTTAGGATGGTGCTTTCTATTTCTATTTTTAAAAAATATTGAGCAATTAATAGGCATTGCATTGCATTTGTAGATAATTTCAGGTAGTACTAACATCTTAACAGTATTAAGTCTCTGCACCCAAGAAAACAAGAGGTCTTTCCATTTATTGGTACCCTCTTTAATTTTTTCGGCAATATTTTGTCATTTTCAGTGTACAAATATTTTGTCTTCTTGGTAAAGTTAATTTCTGAGTATTTTTTTTATACCATTATTCATAGTATTATTTTCTTAATTTCCTTTTCAAATTAATCATTGTTAGTGTATCAGTTCAATTGACTTTTGCATGTTGACTTTGTATCCTGCAACTTTAGTGAGGTCATGTTTTCGTGAATTCTGTTTTGACTTTTTTCTGTGTGTAATCTTTAGTGTTGTTTACATATATGATTGCTATGGACAGAGATCATTTTACTTTTTTCTTTATCATTTATATGCATCTCTTTCTTTTCTTTCTGGTTAATTACTATGGCTAGGATTTTATACACTATGTTGAGTAGAAGTGGTAAAACAAGAATCCTGTCTAGTTCCTGATCTTACAGGATAACTACTTTTTACTTCACCATTGATTATGATGTTCCTGTTAGTTTTTTACATATGACCTTTATTATATTGAAGTAATTTCTTTCTAGTCCTTGTTTTTAAAAATGTACTATGAATGGGTCATTCATAATAATTATGAATGAATTATATGTATTTTGTTAAATATTTTTTCTGTAGCAACTGAAATGGTTGTGGTAATTGTCATTTTACTAATGTGGTGTATTACATTGATTGATTTAAAAAAAATATGTTGATTCATCCTTGCACTGCAGGGATAAATCTCAATTGGTCATGATGTATAATTTTGTTTTATGCTGCCAAATATGGTATGCTAGTATTCATTTTAGAATTTTTGCATTATTATTTATAAAGACATTTGTTTGCAATTCTTTTTTTTTCATGTGCTGCCTTGTCCATTTTTGGTGTCAGTGTAATTATGGTCTACCTCATAGAATGAGTTTATAAGCGTTCTCACATCTTTAGCTTTTTGCAAGTTTGAGGAAGGTTGGTATTATTTTTCTTTAAATGTTTGATATATTCCAGGAGTGCAACTACTTAGTCTTCTGTTTACGGAATTTTGATTATTATATCATTGTCCTACAACTGTAGGTCTGTTCAGATTTTCTATTTCTTCATGAGTCATTCTTACTAAACTGTGTATTTCTACAAATTTCTCCACCTCATTAATGTTATCCAATTTGCTGACATTCCTTTAGAGACTTGTTACATAAGGTCCTAGGTATATGGTTATTTTAGTTGTATTCTGCTGTTATTATGTGTTTCTATGACTGCTGTTGATATAATGGTAATGTATGGGGTAAGGAAAAACATTTTATTGACTGATAATTTTTGGCCATATTTTGAGGAAGCCTGTGTCTCCCTGGGTTATGACTTTCATATGTACTTTTCAATATTTACCCTCTTTAATTTAGGCAGGAAGGTTAGCTGGGGATGGATTTGGATGTTTCTTTTACATTAGGAGTTTTGACTCTGGTAAAATCTCTGTTGGTTAAGATTTTGAGAAATAGTTTATTTGAAGGCAAAATTATGTTAAAAACAGAATTCACTGAGCATATTTGAAAGTAGTTATCCCCCCTCTCCCCCACTGGAAGCATGAAGCTATTTTTCTGTGATCTTCACTGTGAAAGCCTGGTAGTGTTTCTAGAAATAAAACCGATAAATTTGTGGTGACCTTTAAGACTAGGCACTCTGGGTAGTTTAATTCTCAGACTTTAGCAACTCACCAATTAGAGTTTAGGGGTTTTGTTTTGTTTTGTTTTTACATCTGTGCTGCTTTCCATGGGGTTTCTTATGGTTTTCTAAATAAGTAAGTTATGATTCTCTGGATGCGCATCCTCATATCTTCTATTTAGGATGGTGATTTGCCCTATGAACTCAGCTCTTTGATGATCTTAAGAAGAATTTTTGATTTCAGTATGTTTGGGTTTTTTTGCTTTTGTGAATGTGAATGTTGCCTTCTAAGGCCTTACCTGCAAGACTGGAAACCAGAAGTGTCTGTCTTTATTTTTTGATGATTGGCTGCTAAAGGTTTTTAATTCTAAACCTTCTTTCTCTCACCTGTGGTCCCATATCAGGATAAGATGAAAAGACTGTGTGCACCCTCCTTTGGCACAGGGAGCGGATGGAAACCATGCAAACCCATGTCCATGAGAGTGAATTCTCACCCTAGCTTTCCACCTAACCTTGATAAAAAAAACAAAACAAAGCCCAGACCTGCCTTTCTTGCTCAGTCCATGTAAGACTGCCTGAGAGGCCTACCCTACTGTCCCCTCAAAGGTCAATTATATGACCATTAATTGTCTACCCTCTCAAAACCACATCTCTGAAGATGAACATAACAGTTGGCATCATGACTGGGAGATCAGACATTGTCCACCACTCTGTGAGTCTGTCTTCTTTTCTCTGACTTGCTAACTTGCTCTGCTGCCTGATCTCCAGCATATACTTTGACTTACCACTTTCTGAGAAACAAGTGTTTTGAGCTTTGCTGCTCTGGCTCATTTTTTCTTTCCGCCAAATCTGTGAATTAAAATTCAGGTTGCCACATGTTGAGAAAAAGAAACAAGCAAATTGTGTTCCTTACCAAACATAATTCTTTAGATTTTTATCATGAAATATACTCACACAGGAAAGAATTAAACATTTGTCATAAGTTTTAGTTATACTAATAGAAACGTCCTTGAAATCATTGTCAAGATTTCTAACTGGGCCTTGGGTAGTCATTAAAGTTTCTTGATGGTCACATCTTGGACTTATCTCTGTCTTGCCTTTTTTGTCCTGATTGTTTGACTGTGTTTCATAGTCATATCATTTGCTATTTTAATTCTTTTAAGTTTTGCCTTTTAATTTTCAATAAATGAGTTTTGATATTGTGCAAGAATGACATGCAAACTTGTGAAGTTTTTCATGTTTTTTTTTTTTAAATGGCAGGGCTACCCCCTCAGGTCCCCTCCCACTGTGGGAGTTTTTCTGTCCTCTCAATTATCCCTCCTTTCTCACAAAATAAATAAATAGCCATTGATGGGATTAAAATGAGAAAGTTCATTGGTGGTTTTCTTACCTCAATTTGTTTTACACTTGCTAGAGTCTGAGGCTGTGCGACCAATTCATTAATCCATTCCAATAGTGTTGGTGTTTGGGCTTTTTCAAATGTAGTGGAAAATACTGTTCCTATCATCTCCAAGTGCAAATGCACAAGAAATTGTACATCAGAGAAAAATTACTGGGTTGTAGATTGTGGTAAAGTTCAACTTACAAGAGATATCAGTGAAGTGTATCCATGCATAACTTTGTTTGCTATGGTTGTCATCAGTTGGGATTCTTATTTGTCTTTTTAGTCAATATTCATGACATTTTATTTAGCAATTTCCTCATTACCAAGAAGAATGGATCTTTTTGCATATGTAGTCTTATATCTTCTATTAAGTATGTTTTTCTTACTTTCCTCCTTCTTTTTCTGGGACTTCAATTCTTTTTATTTGCTGAACGAGTATTCCGTTGTATAAATATACCACATTTTGTTTATCTACTCATCAGTTGATGAACATTTGAGTTAAGACTGAGTTTTAACGTAAATTATTGATAAATAGATACTAACACAAGGTAGCAAACTAAGTTACCTGTGTAATATGTTCTGAAAATTTACTACATGACATTGTTTTAGATATAAGATAGTTAAAAAGTAAGCAGAAGCTGTGTTACTTATAGCCTAAGACTGGATAATGTAGAATAATTTGAAAAGAACAGATGGAAAACATACTGAATGTGTGAAAAGTATTCAAACTGGCCAAAACTACAGCTGTTATTTATACATGCACATTGAGTTGGGCTTTAGCAATGTCATGCCAAACCATATTGAAGCCTGAGACACAGGGAAAAATATGCACCCCTGTATACATGTTTTTATGTAGCTTTAGTGCCTAATTTTTAAAATAAATTTTGAAAATATAATGAGAGCCAGGCTCGGTGGCTCAACCTGTAATCCCGCACCTTTGGGAGGCTGAGGTGAGTGGATTGCCTGAGCCCACGGGTTCGAGACCTGCCTGGGCAACGAGACCTCATCTCTACAATAAATCAAAAAATCAGCCGGGCATGGTAGCGCATACCTGTAATTCCGGCTACTTGGAAGGCTGAGGTGGAAGGATCACCAGAGCCCAGCAGTTCGAGGCTGTGGTGGCTGGGAGCGGCCACTGCACTCCAGTCTGGGTGACAGAGTGAGACTCCAACTCAAAAAAAAAAAAAAAAAGAAAAAGAAAATATAATGAGTTTGTTTCCATTGAAACCAGAAAAAAATAAGTTATACTAAATTATGGTTTGTCTGTAATCAAAATATTTAAACCTGAAATAATGTTGCAGGTTTTGAAACACCTATTTTTCAGTATTTCAGTATTTTTCAATTACTTCAATGTTCTGGGAAATAAATAACCGGGATATATGAGCTTCATAGAAATGTTCAGAGTCCTCTCTATTTCTAATACTAGGAATGGCAGAGTTACCTGTTCCTATAGAAGGTTTTGTAAAACTCACTTGGTACATTTTTGTGAGTAGTCTTTTCAAATTTTATTTATTTATTTATTTATTTATTGTATTATAAAGATGTGGGGTACAAGTCATGATTAACTACACAAGTACACTGCATGCCAGTCCCTCCCTTGTGGTAATATGAATAATGTTCAGGTTCCACTTATGAGTAAGAACATGTGGTATTCAGTTATTTCTTTCTGTGATAGATCACTAAGTATGATGGTCTCCAACTCCATCAAACTTGCTGTGAAGTTCATTATTTTGTTCTTCTTTGTGGCTGCATAATACTCCATGTGTATATGTACCACATTTTCTTTATCTAGTCCGCTTTTGTTAGGCAGTAGGATTTTGCTTCTATGTTTTTTTTTCCCTATTATGAGTAATGTGAGTGAGAAGCCTAGATAAACACAATTAGAGATGCAAAAGGTGATGTCACAACTGACCCTAAAGAAATTCTGATGATCAGAGATTACTATAAAAACCTGTATGCAAATAAACTAGAAAACTTAAAGGAGATGGAGTACTTTTTGACATCACACAACCTCTCATGGTTGAAACAAGAAGATTGATACTCTAAACAGACCAGTAACAATCCAGGAAATCGACTCAGTCATAAGAAATCTACCCACCAAAAAAAGTCCCTAGCCGGATGGCTTCCCCACTGAATTTTGGAAGACATACAAGGACAAGCTGATACTAATTTTACTGAAAGTATTCTAGGCAATCAAAAAAGGGGGAATGCTCCCCAACTCATTTTATGAAACCAACATCATACTGATACCCAAACCTGGTGAAGACCCAACAAGGAAAGAAAATTACAGGCCAATCTCCTTGATGAATATAGATTCAAAAAATTCTAAACAAGATTCTAGCAAATTGGAACCCACAACACATCTCAAGGATCATTCACCATGACCAAGTGGGCTTCAATCTTGGGATGCAGGGCTGGTTCATCATTTGCAAGATCATCAGTGTAACTCAGCACATCACCAAATGTAAAACCAAGAACCAGATGATTATATCATTTGAGAAAATCCAACATCCTTTCTTGATAAAAAGCCTTCAGCACCTAGGCATAGAAGAAACATTCCTCAATACAGTAAGAGCCATCTATGATAAATCCACAGCCAACATTTTGCTCAATGGACAGAAATGGAAAGTATTCCCGCTCAGAATGGGAACAAGACAAGAATGCCGACACTCACTCCCCTGTTCAACGTAGTGTTGGAAGTCCTAGCCAGCGCCATCAGGCAAGAGAAGAAAATGAGATGTCTTCAAATAGGAAAAGAGGAAGTCGAGCTATTTCTCTTTGTGGACGATATGATTCTATATCTTGAAAATCCTAAGGAATCTGTCAGAATCTTCCTTGTGCTGATAAAGTCTTGACTTTGGTAAAGTCTTGGGGTACAAAATCAATTGCAAAATACAGTTGTATTTCTATACACCAGCTTCAAGCAGAGAGAGTGCTATATAAAAAGCACAACCCTATTCACAATAGCCACACACACAAAAATGAAATACCTTGGCATCCACCTAACCAGAAGTGAAAGCCCTTTATAATGAGAACTACAAAAAGCTGCTCAAAGAAATTAAGGCTGTCACAAACAAATGGGAAAACATTTCATGCTCATGGATTAGAAGAATCAATATTGTCAAGATGTCCATTCACTCAAGACAATCTTCAAATTCAGCGTGTTACCCATTACATTGCCAACATCATTTTTCTCAGACCTGGAAACAATAATATAGAAATTCATATGGAAACAAACAAACAAAAATGAATAGCCACAACAATCCTCAGCAAAAGGAACAATGCAGGAGGTATCGCACTTCCAGACATTAAACTTTACTGCAAGACTACAGTAAACAAAACAACCTGGTAATGGTATAAGAATAGGCACATAGACCAGTGGAACAGGGTGGAGATTATGGAAGCAAAAACTCAATCTCAACCAACTTATCTTCAACAAAGCCACCAATAACAACGACTGGGGAAAGGAGACCATATCTAGCAAATGATGCTGGGAAAACTGACTGACCACATGCAGAAGAATGAAATTAGACCCCAATCTATCGCCGTATACAAAAATGAACTCTAAATGGATCAAAGACCTAAGTGTAAAATCTCGAATTATAAGAATCCTAGAATAAAACACAAGACACACTATGTACATAGGAGTAGGCAAAAAATTTTGACCAAATCCCCAAAAGTGAATGTCATAAAAGCTAAGGATAAACCGGTGGAACCTCATCAAACTGAAAAGCTTTTCCACAGCAAAAGAAACCATCAAGAGAATGAGGAGACAACTCACAGAATGGGAAAAAAATATTTAATTATGTATCTAGCAAAGGCCTAACATCCAGGATATACAAAGAACTCAAATGAGCTGAAAAAACAAACATCCCTATTAAAATATGGGCAAATGACATGAATAGGCACTTTTCAAAAGAAGATATACAGGCAGTCAACTTTCTTATTTTGTAATCATGTGTTCATGTTTACTCTGCAGAGCAGTTTCTTTATATTGCATGTATTGCAGATTTTATTATACTCTTTTTGTGTTTTAATTTCTTTAATTTTAACATACTTGAATTTTTCATTCCTTTCCTCCATTGGTTACTCTTTTTTTATATAAAAATAATGCTGCTGACCTGGGTGCTATGGCCAGTGCTTGTAGCTCCAGCTACTTGGGAGGCTGATGCAGGACGATCACTTGAGGGCAGGAGTTTGAGGTCACAGTGCACTATGATTACACCTGTGAATAGCCACTGCACTCCAACCTGGGCAGCAGAGAGAGACCTTGATAACCTAAAAAAAATTTTTTTTAAAGATTGCCTTTCATTTAAGAAAAATTTTTGCTGTGATTTCTTTAAGGGTTCTACTTTTACTTCACATTTCACTCTACAATAAATTATTGTTTAGGGAATAAAGGGGAAAACAATGCATTTTTCCAATTAAATACCAATTAGTTTTGCCCTATGATTTAAAGTGCTTGATATTTCCTCCACTATTCTTCAAACCTGCTTTATAATCAATTAGCTTTCCATATACATGCCAGTTCATTAAAGATTCTTTTTCTTTCCCTTGATCTATATGATTATTTCTTTGCTAATACTATGCTGTCCCATGTACTACATTTGAAAACCCAAAATGTATATTAGAAAGCCATCATACTGTTATTCAGAAGACTTGGACAACTGTTAGACATGCTATTTTTATAGGTTTGGAAAAGTATTTTGTGTTGAATACAAAAAAATTTGGGAATTTGCAGTAATTTATATGGATATCACTTGTAAAAGGTGGCATTTAGGTGTCAATGAGTTTTTTCTAAGAACACATACAACCCTTCAACTTACTCCATTCTGCTTTGATATTACCCAATAGAAGTTTTAACATTGTGCTATTTGGATCACTAAATGTTGATCGTTAGTTTTATTTACTCCTCTATTAAATCCAGTCTGCAGTAAACTACTTGCAAGCTTCCAAATATTCTCTCTTGGTATAGTCACATGGGATGGACTCAGTTTCTGAATTATCAACTTGTGAGAACACAAGGAAATATTGTCTACCAAAGAAGCGCATTAGATACTATTCAGTGCTTTTTGGTGGGAAGTGGGGATAGGTTGGGTGGAAGGGTGATCCCTTTGGCACCACTATGAGAATGGAACAAAATAATAGACTTACAGAATGAAAAAAAAAAAAAAACATTTAGTTAAAGTCTCACTCTGTTGACCAGGCTGGAACACAGTGGCATGATTATGACTCACTGTAGCCTCAATCTCCTGGGCTCAAGTAATACTCCCACCTCAGCCACCCAAGTAGCTGGGACTATAGGTATGTGCCACCATGCCTGTCTAATTTTTGGGGGGAGGTGGGGGGGAGTAAAGACAAGTTCTCACTATATTTGCCTAGGCTGGGAAAAAAAGATTTCAAATACTGTATGTTAGGATAAACTATTTAGACACAGTGAACCACTGTAACCACTTAGATAACAAAGATCAAACTTTATAAGAAGGCATTTCTAAGAATAAGTAGTCTTAGGACTGCTAGTACAGTATTAACTCTATTACCAAACCTAGTAGTAGGAATTTGTTATGACCAGTTATAGAGATATACTCCACAAAGCAAAAATAAGGGTGACCTACCAGTACATCTTACTTCTGGACTCATCAGTGAGAACAGTGTTGCCATTCTGCTGTTGCCTTTCTAAATAGTTCATTTAGCATCAGCACTGCTTATTGGAAAAAGTGCAGATAGAGCGTGAGAGTTCTGATGACCAAGTCATGGAATAAATGTTTAAAGAATACATAATCATGTAAAGGTCTTATAAACTGACTAAAGATTTCCAGTACTGTCACTCTTACCCATCCTTTTCTACACATATGTGGGATGTTTTAGGACTCAGTGGCCTTTGAGGATGTGGCAGTGAACTTCACCGAGGAAGAGTGGGCTTTGCTGGATCCTTCCCAGAGGAATCTCTATAGAGATGTGATGCAAGAAACTTTTAGGAACTTGGCTTCTGTAGGTAAGAATGACAATGGTTTTGTTTGTTTTTTTCACTTAATCAATTAGAGAATAAGTGTTTTATGGTCATCAGTGTTGTTCTATGATTTGGTATGTGGAAAGGGAATTTTATAGTGACTGAATCAGGCATTGTCACAGCATACAGTGAACCTAGTGTCTTGGTTCATTTTGTGTCACCATAACAATACCTGAGATTGGATAACTTGCAATAAAAAGCGATCTATTTTAGTTCACAATTCTGGTGGCTGGAAAGTCCAAGATTAGACAGCTGCATCTGGAAACGCCCTTATGGAACTTCTCCTCATAGCAGAAAACAGAAGGGAAGTGGGTGTGTACAAAGAAATCACATGGTGAAAGAGAAAGATGAGTCTAGGAAGCTAAACTTGCTTTTATAACAGCCTGCTCTTTGGTAACTGATCCAGTCTCTCAAGAGCAAAAACACTCCCTAGGGAGATCATTACTATTCATAAGGGATTCAGCCTCATTACACAGACACCACCTACTAGGCCTCACCACCCAACATTTTTAATATGAATTTTGGTGAGGATAAATCATATCCAAACCATAGCACCTAGAATTTAGTAATTTTTCTATGATTTCTAGTTAATTAAATTTTTCTGGGTCTACATTTTAGGAAATAAGTGTGAAGACCAGAACACTGGAGATCAGTACAAAAATTCTTGGAGAAATCTGAGGTAATTTACAATTGAACAGGAAGCAATATCACTTGAAGTAATCTTAACGTGCCATGATATTTTAAAAATAAGGAAATAAAATAAATAAGCACAGCTTAAACTTATTTATCCTTATAAAATTTTCACCAAAAATATATATGTGACATAGATATTCACTGTTTGAAAAGTAGTTCTCTTGAATACTATCTAAGAAATGACATATATGGATATAATGTTTTTATAATAGCTATGGGAATAGGGGCCCTGTTGCAGAGCAATCAGTCTCCTTACTCTGAACAAATTAGTCATAGCAAGAAATCTGTACTTTCCCTGATAATGCTAGCAATATAAGTTCATGACCAGTTAATAAATAGAAAAAATATTAATGAGCCAACCATTAATAATGTTATTGTCATGTTTTACAGAAGTCATACAGTAGAAATACTGGAAAAGTCAAACAGGTAGTCAATGTGGAGTAACCTTCAGCCAGATTCCAAATCTTAATCTGAACAAGAAAATTTTTATTAGCGTAAAACTATATGAATATAGTATGTGTAGAAAAGTCTTCATATGTCATTTATCTTTTCATAGGTACATGTTATCTCACTGTGGACACAGACTATATGAGTGTGAGAAATGTGGAGAGAAGCCATATAAATGTCAACAGTGTCAGGAAACCTTTGTTTCTCTGATGAGTGTTCAACAACACATGGTAACTCACACTGGAAGAGGCCCTTATAAATTTACAGTATGTAGGAAAGACTTTGGTTTTCCCAGTTTATTTCAGGTACATGAGAGAACTCACACTGTAGGTAAACCGTACAAATGTAAGCAAACTTGTGTAACCATCAGTTTTTCCAATTCTTGTCTCATACACAAAAGAACTCACACTGGAGCAAAACCCTACGAGTGTAAGGAATGTGGAAAAGCATTCCGTTTTCCCTGTTTTCTGAAAAGACATGAAAGTATTCACTCTGGAGAAAAACCCTATAAATGTAAGAAATGTGGAAAAGCCTTCAGTCGTTCCAGTTACCTTCATAGCCATGAAAGAACTCATAGTGGAGAGAAACCCTATGAATGTAAGGAATGTGGGAAAGGATTCAGTTGCCTCCAGTCCTTTAAAGGACATAAAAAGGCTCACACTGGTGAAAAACCATATGCATGTAAGAAATGTGGTAAAGCATTCACTCTTTCTTCTTCCATGCGAAAGCATGAAATAATTCATACTGGAGAGAAACCCTATGAATGTAAGATATGTGGGAAGGCCTTCAGTTGTTCCAGTAACCTCCATAATCATGAAAGAACTCATACTGGAGAGAAGCCCTATATATGCAAGGAATGTGGGAAAGCCTTCAGACGTTCCAGTAATCTTCGTAATCATGAAAGAACTCATACTGGAGAGAAGCCCTATGTATGTAAGAAATGTGGGAAAGCCTACAGACATTCCAGTAACCTTCATAATCATGAAAGAACTCATACTGGAGAAAAACCTTATGAATGTAAAGAATGTGGTAAAGCCTTCTTTTGTTCAAGTTCCCTTCATGATCATGAAAAAACTCATACTGGGGTAAAACCTTATGAATGTAAGACATGTGGGAAAGCATTTAGTCGTTCCAGTCATCTTCATACTCATAAAAGAACTCATATTGGAGAGAAACCCTATGAGTGTAAGGAATGTGGGAAAGGATTCCGTTGTCTCCAGTCCTTTAGAGGACACATAAAGGCTCACACTGGTGAAAAACCTTATGCATGTAAGAAATGCGGTAAAACATTCACACTCTCCTCTTTCTTGCAGAAACATCAAAGAACTCATACTAGGGAAACACTATGAATGCAAGATATATAGGAAAACCTTGTTGTGGTTCCCTTTGTAACAATGAAATAACTCATACTGTAGAGAAATCCTGTGTATTTACAGAATGTGGGGAATCCTTCAGACATTTCAGTAACCTTCATAATCATGAAATAACTCAAAACCATATTAATGCACAGAATATGGAAAAGCCTTTTGTTCCACATCCATTAGTCATGAAAGAACTCATAGTGAGGTGAAAGCCTACAAATGTAAGGTATGTAAGAAAACCTTCAGTCATTCCATTCATCTTCATACGCATAAAATAACTCAGAGGGAAAATCTATGAATGTAAGAAATGTGGGAAAAGATTCAGTCCTTTAAAGGACATACAAAGGCTCAAACTGATGAAAGACCTTATACATGTGAGAAATGTGGTAAAGCATTCACTTTTTGCAAAAGCATGAAAGAACTCATAATGGAGTTAAACCCTATGAAATTAAGCATGTGGGAAAGTATTCAGTCCTTCCATTCACTTTCATACCTATAAAATAAGTCATATTGGAGTGAAATCCTTTAAAAGTAAGGAATGTGGGAAAAGATTCAGTTGTCTCAAGCCTTTTGAAGGACAAAAAACACTTGTGAAGACCTTTATACCCGTAAGAAATGTGGGAAAACATTCACTGTTTCCTCTTGGAAAAGCACAAAAGAGCTAATACTGGAGAGAAATCCTATGAATGCAAGAAATGTGGGAAGGTCTTAAGTTGTTCCAGTTTCCTTTGTGACCATCAAATAATTCATATTTGTGATAAACTATGTATGTAAGGAATGTGGGAAAGCCTTCTGTCATTCCCATTCTCGTCATAACCATGAAAGTAGTCATACTGGAGGAAAACCAGTAGTATGGTGAATGTTAAGAATGTGGAAAAGCCTTCAGCTTTTGCAGTTCCCTTTGAGTCTATGAAAGAATTTTTAATGGAGAGAAACCCTATGAATGTAAGGAATGTAGGAAAATGTTCTGTTGTCTCAGGTCTTTTCAAAGACATAAAAAGACTTACACTGGTGAAACATCTTGTTTATGTAAGAAATGTGATAAAGCTTTTACTATTTCCCATTCCCTTCAAAAACATGTATGAAAGCATTGCAATAAATTCTTCATTCCTGTCATCTTTGTAATCATGAAACAACCTATATTGGAGTGAAATCCTATGAATGTAAGGGATATGGGAACACTTTTTTGTTCTCTTAGTAGACATGAAAGGATTCATACTAGAGAAAAATCCTATGAATTTTAAAAATGTGGTGAAACCTTTAGCCATTTGACTTACCTTCAGAAACTGAAAGAAGTTATACGGAGAAAAACTCTATGAATTAAAGTAATAAAGACTTCACATATTCCAGTTCCTTTCAAAGGCATGGAAGAAATCATACTGGAGAATAACCCTATAAATGTAAAAAATGTGGTGAAACCTCTGGCTGTTCGAATTACCTTTGAAAACTTGAAAGAATGCATACTGGATAGGAACCTTATGAATACAAAAAATTGTGATAAAGTCTTCAGATGTTCCAGTCATCTTCAAAAATATGTTAAAACCTCATGAGGAGAGAAACCCTATAAATGGAAGAAATGTAGGGAAGCATTTAATTTTCCTTCAAAGACATAGATGGAGTTACAAGAACTAAATTGGAGAAAATCCCCTATGACTGAGAAATGTGGTTTGAAAATATAAAAGGACTTACACCAAAAAAGGCATTATGAATGTAAGAAATGTGATAAGGCCTTTATTTCTTTCAGTTGCATTTGATGACATAAAATAGCTAATTCTGAAGAAAAACAATGTACAAAATGTAGGAATGCCTTTATTTTTCTTATATTCAATTGTAGACAAATAATCATGTACACTGGATATGGACCTTGTAAACGTAATACACACCTGATTAAAACTGTCTATGTATGAAAAATACACAAATGTTCTCAATTTTAAACAAACTACTTTAAAAGTCATGAGACAACTCCTAGTAGAATGAAGTTCTACAAATATAAGTAATATGAAAAGCCTAATGCAAATTAGTTATTGTATAATGCTTGAAAAAATTGCAACATGAATAAAATATTAGTTATACACATACTGTGTTTATCAGTAGCTCGTTCTTAAAGAAGGTCTCCTTGCATGTGCAAGGAAATGTTGAGACAAGAATTCTATAGATACTTTTAAAGTAATAATATGAGTTGAATGTATCGTGTTTTTTTTTCCTGAAGCTGGTTAAATTTTTTTGTAACCATTTTAAAGTGTGTTGAATAAACAGATAGATTGAAACATAATTCTAATATATGGGTAAGTTTAATTTGTATATAGTTGTTTAATTGCTCCGTGGTTAATAGGCCTTTAATAAATGAGTCTGATTATTGGGATTTTTCTTACCTTATGTGGATGATTTATTTTGTTTGCTAAAATTTTTGGTGTCAGTTTGTAAGTCTGTCAAGTTTATCAGAGGGTATAGTCATGTTAATTGGTTGTTTTTTTGTTTTTTGTTTTCCCTTTACTCTTGACTGTGTCTGGCTATTATTTGGATATTTCACTTTGAATTAAAGTGTGATTTGACAATATGTTGTATCAATTTTGAGGTTTGCGAAAGCATCAAATATGATGTTAGCTGTGGAATTTTCATTAATGCTTTAATGCACATTGAGATAGTTCCCTTCTCTTCATTATTTGTTTTATTATGAAGGGGTGTTGAACTTTTTTAGATAATTTTTTCTTCATCTATTTGGATGATCCTTACACAAAATGACTATAATCCTTGTGGACACTTACCCCGACAAGATTGAGAAGCTGTCAATGGCTGCATAGATGATCACCTCCCATGTGGGTTGTTGGGCTCTAGAATGCTCCCCCTTAACCACACACATGGTCCTCATGGTGGAACAATCATCAGAGATAGTACCTGAAACCTGCAACTTTACATGAGTAGAAATCCAAAATATTCTAGGACAATTTTTATAGAGACAAAAGAGAAAAGCCATCATATGGTAGGCTGAGGATCCAAAATCTAGAGCAGATGGCTCACCAGGACCATTAAATACCTCTACTGCAACTGCTGCTACCACATATCTCTATTAAAACCTATATTCTGATCCTTCAGTGTTAAAGGTTCAGGACATTTCTCTGAATGTTCATGGACTGACCCAGTTCTCCCCGCTTTCTTGCTTATAATTCTCTAGAATAAATGTATGATGGGAATGCAATATTTTGGTCTCAGGAGGAACTGACCAGAACAGCCTGTGCTCTTTTACAGTCCTTTTTAGAAAAAGGATGTCCTTCAATACTTGTCCAGCATGTCATAGCATCTTGGGATATAAAACCCAGGAGACCTGCTTCCCGGGATCGTTCAGCTGTGGAGCAGTTGAGATACTTGCAGTGAAGACACAATCTTCCCCGGGCAGCTTTTCTGAGTCTTTGGGTACCAGCTTGCGTTGGAAACTTGTGTTATCCCTTTCCAACCTAAAGTAATAAATCCACTTTATGCAACTTGTGTATGACTGACTATACAATGTCTCACTGAACTCAGATAAGTTGGTAACCAGTACACAGTGAATTTTGTCCACAATGCAGAAAAGCACCAATGGCACCATAGGAAAAAGTATTACTTAATTCAATCAGACATAAACCTAGCATCCTTAAGTCTATAACACAACTATTGTTATATGGGATGTCTATTATAATGCAAACACTGATTTGAGGCTCACTGGGGGAAGACACTAGTAGATATTTGTAGGGTACATAGGTGCCCCCATTCCAACATCAAAGCAACCTTCATCCCCGAAAAGAAAATATAAACAATTGCACACAATTTGACTCAACTAGATATCCAAAGTTAACTAAGAACATATAAAATAAAAAGTTAAATGACTGTCAATTGAGTTTTATGCCTCTACAAAATAGGTTGTGAATTAAGTACAGTATCTGTTGAAATGCATCAATTGGGAAATCTCAATGTCCTTAATCTATATAGAGCTTGAATAAGCATACCTGGAAATACCACAAAATTTAGGTATGCTCCCACATAATCTTAGGGGGCATTACTTTATTGAAAACAGGTATGCCTTCCTTTAACCATGACAAAAGTATTCTCTTGACTAAATTCTCCATAATTGTGGCACCAATTATGCTAAAACATCTTATAGTGAACATCAATTCCCTGACCTAATGAGTAATAAAATTAAATGTTTGCCACGTCACTTCCAAATTTTTCTCTACAAAATGGGAACCGTTAGACCCCACCAGTTAAAATAAGTTAACGTGGCCCCATGTAACTAAAAAAATATGTAAATTTGGGGAGCTAATTACATATCGATTCCATTTTACTAACACCTATAGATCAATTACTGGGTTTTCCTTTTGTGGATTTTAGAGAGTTGCGTTTTTAATTAATTTGTCAATTGATCTAGGATACTGTTTGTGGGCATGGAGTTTATATTTTACTATCCATTAATCAGATATGGTGGGCTCTCTTTTATTTTTTATATTAGAAATTTGTGTCTTGGTTTTTTCTTAGTTAGCCTGATGTTCAATTTTACTGATCTTTTCAGTAATTTATAAAATTTTCTCTGTTGGTTTCCTATTTTCAATTTTATTGTTTGTGGTCTAATTGTTTATATTTCTCTTTGTATGACTGATGTAGGTTTATATAGCTCTTTTTTCTAGGGTTCTAAAGCAGATTACATCATTGATTTTATATTCTTTGGTTCTAATGTTTACATTCAGTGCTATAAATTTTTCTCTGAGCATTGCTTTTATTGCATTCCACAAATTTCGATAAGATGTATATTCATTTTCAACATATTTAAATCACTAGTTATATTTGAAAATAATATAATTTTGTTATGTTTGTCCTGCAGTATGACTGAGTTTTAATTTATAGTTTTGGTAACAAAAGATTATAAACTATTCAAATGACTATTTAAAAAGAATCAGTTATATAACCTCAATCATATACAACTATATGAAAGCGAGGGACAGCATTAGTTGACATGAAAAAATGTGCAGGATATATCATGGTAAGAAATAAGCCAAGTACATTACAGCGTATATACCATCTTGCCTTTCTATGACTGTCATGGTTACCTGCAAAGGCAAGTGGCCCTCAACCAAAAGTTTGGGCCAAATGTTTAGACTGATGTTGCTAATTACACATCAAGAGTGTACGAGAATATTTACTCTCATGATTGTCTCCTGGGAAAGTAAGCCTCTCACATTGGTGCAAAATGGTTTGAGCAAAGAACTTTTATTTTTGTTATAATTCTTGTTATGTAGTCAGGGTGAGAGTTTACATGCCTTCAAATTGTAGACAGATGGCTTAAGCAGTATGAAAGCATATGAATATTTTAAATCTTTACTCTGGTAAAGATTAATATATAGACAAACACAAAGTGTAATACTACAATAGTGCCATGTATATCAAAAGACAAAAGTATTAAGAATAAATATAATAACAAAAATATGTTACTGAATACAAAATATCAAGATGTAAACAAATCAAAACTTAAAGTGTTGGAGGAGAGTACAAGTGCATAGCCTTTATATACAACCAAAGTGAAGTTGTTATCGGCTTAAAAAAGACTTTTATAACTGTAAGATATTTTACTAAACCTCACGGTAACCACAAAACAAAATATCCAATAGTAGATGCATAGAAGATAAAGAGAAAGGAATCAAAGCTTAATACTACAAAGTCAAGTCATAAAGGAAGACAAGAAAGGAAGACAGCAACAAATTATAAAATAGCTAAAACACAACGTAAAAAGTGGGACTAGTAAATTCTTACCAAGATTTACTTAAGTGTGAGTGGACTAAATCAATCAGTCTCAATAGACAGAATGACTGAATAAACTAGGGGAAAAAAACCATAAAGAGACAACTATAAGCTGCCGTGAGAGATTCACTTTATCTTTAAGGAATTGAAAAAATGGGAAAGATATTTCACACAAATAAAATCCAAAAGAGAGCATGGGTAGGTATACTTACCAGATAAAATAGACTGTAAGTCAACAACTGCAATAAGAAACCAAAAATGTCAGTATAATATTGAAGTCAATTTGTTAAAAGGATATAACAATTGTAAATATATATGCATGCAGCATCAGAACTCCTAAATATATAAAGTAAATATTTACAGATGTGTAGGGAGAAATAGCAACATAACATTAGGAAACTGCAGTACCCCACTTTCAACAATTAATCAATATGGATATAGCAGGCTTGAACTATATGTTAAGCCAAACAGACTTAACAGGCATTTGCAGGACGTCTATCTAACAACTGCATAATGCAATTCTGAAGCACACATGGATGAAATCTGAACAGAGGTAAAATTATCTGTTTGCAGATGACATGATCTTAAATGAAGAATTCCACTAAAAATCTGTTAAAACTAGCAGACAGTTGAATCACTTAGTAATTCTGTTTTCCAAAGACTGTTTTCCAAAATGGCTGCACAGTATGCATTGCCACCAATAGTGCATGAGAGTTCCAATTTCTTCACGTCTGCCAACACTTTTTAATTCTAGCCCTTCTAGTTAGAATGAAATGGTATATATTTGTAATTTGGGATTGTATTTACCTGAAGACTAATCTTTCTTTTTTTCTTTCTCCCTCCCTCCCTCCCTCTCCCTTCTCTCCCCTCTCTTTCTTCCTTTTTTTTCTTTCTATTACTATTCATATATTTTTCTTGAAGCAATGTCTATTCAGACCTTTTGTCCATTTTTAAAAAAATGTACTCCTTGTATTTTTGTGTTTTAAGTGTCTTATACATTCTTCATACATGTCTCTTGCAAGACATGTTATTTCAATTATTTTTGTTCATTTGATAGGTTTTTCTTTCACTTAATGGTTTCTCCTGAAGGACAAAAGTTTTTCATTTTGATAAAGTCTAAATTATCTATTTGTTGTTTGTGCACTTGGTGTATTATCTAAGAATTCTTTCTCAAATCCACAATCATGAGATTATGAAGTTGCCGACTTTTTATTTATTTTTTTATGAACCAGTATAGTTTTACCTTTTATGTTTAGGTCTTTGATTCATTTTGAGGAAATTTTTGTGTTTTATGTGATGCCTAAGTCCAAGTTTATTTTTTAGCACATAGCTATCCACTTGTTCCCAGCATTAATTGTTGTTTGTTGAACCTCCTTTTCCCCAATAAATAGTCTTGATAACATTGTCAAAATTCATTTTATATAGATTTATGGATTTATTTCTAGAACCTCAGTTTTATTTCGCTGATCTATGTGTCCTGGTGCCAGTATCACTGTCTATAGTCTTCATTACTGTTGGTTATTAGTACTGAAATTGAGAAATGTGAGTCCTCCCACTTTGTTCTTTTTCAAGGTCAGTTTGTCTACTCTGGGTCTCTTACAATTTAATATCCATCTTTGAAACAGTTTGTGAGTTTCTATAAGGATGTCAGTTAGGGTTCTAATAGGAATTGTCTTGAATCTAGATAATTTTATGCATATTCCCAACTCAACAATGTTAAGTTTTTTAATCTATAAACACAGGATGCTTTTTCCCTTTCTTTTATTTATTTATTACTTTATTTTAAAGATGTGGGGTACAATTCAGAATTAGGTATACAAGTGGTCATTGTACAGGTAAAGTGTGGGCCTCCCTTTGGTCCCCACCTGCCTGGTTTGAGAACAGGTACACTTGTTAATATTATGTGCTCCCGTGCCCCCACAATTTTGACTACTGCCAATCCCTGTCTTATAATATTATGGTAAATGTTCAGGATTTGCTTATGAGTGAGAATATGTGGTACTCAATTCTTTGTTTCTGTGATAAATCACTGAGTATTATAGACTCTAAATCCATCCAAGTTGCAGTGAAGTCCATAATTTTGTTCTTTATGGCTGTGTAATATTTCACCGTGTGTAAAGATCACATTTTTTAAATCCAGTTCAGTTTCAATGATCAGCATGTTGGTTCCATGTTTTTGTGATTGTAAGTAGTGCTGCAATAAACGTCTGTACAGTTATGTCTTTTGTAGAGTGATTTAAGTTCCTCTGGGTATATTCCCAGAAGGGGGATTGCTGGGTCATATGGAAGGTCAATTTCTAGTTCTTTTAGGAATCGCTGTACTGTTTTCCATACAGGTGGAATTAGTTGCATTCCCACCAACAGTGTAGAAGCATTCCCTTTTCTCTGCATCCTCACCAGCATCTGTTGTTTTTGATATATTAATGATGGCCATCCTTACTGGATTTAGGTGATATCTCAGTATGGTTTTGATTTGCATATTTCTGATGATTAGTGAGGCCAAGCATTTTTTCATGCATTTGTTGGCTGCTTTAATTTTTTTATTTTTAATAAGCATCTATTCATGTCTTTTGCCCACTTTTTAATGAGGCTGTTTGTTTTTTCCCTTTTGGCATGTTTCAGTTCCTTATAGATCCTGGATGTTAGACCTTTGTCAGATATGCAGTTGGCAAATATTTTTTCCCATTCTATGGGCTGTCTCCCCACTCTCTTGAGCATCAGGCAAGAGAAGGAAATCAAGGATATCCAAACTGGAAAGGAAGAAGTCAAGCTATCCCTCTTTGCTGATGATATGAACCTATGCCTTCAAAATCCAAGAGAATCTGTCAAAAACCTCCTTGCACTGATAAAGGACTTTGGCAAAGTCTCAGAATACAAAACAAGCATGCAAAAGACATTTGTATTCTTATATACCAATAACAAAAAAGTAGAGAACCAAATAAAAAACACAATCCCATTCACAATAGCCACAGAAAAAATGAAATACTTCAGCATCTTTCTAACCAGAGAAGTGAAAGACCTTACAATGAAAACTATGAAACGCTGCTCAAAGAAGTCAAAGATGACACAAATGGAGATATATTCCATGCTTATGGATTAGAAGAATCAACATTTGTAAGATGTCCATCCTACCAAAGGCAATATAGAGATTCAACTCTATACCCATTAAATTAACCAGCATCATTCTCAAACCCAAAAATGACAATACAGAAATGCATAGGGAAACAACCACAAATAGCCAAGACACTCCTTAGCAAAAGAAACAAAGTGGGAGGTATTACATTTCCAGACTTTAAACTTTATTAAAAGGCTACAATAATCAAAACAACCTGGTATTGGTACAAGAACAGGCATATAGACCAATGGAACAGGTTAGAGATTTCAGAAACAAAACCTCAATTTCTCAACCAACTCTTCTTCAACAAAGCCTCCAACAACAACCACTGGGGAAAGGAGAATCTATTCAGTAAATGGTGCTAGGAAAACTAGCTGACCACATGCAGAAGAGTGAAATAGAACCCCTAACTATCACTATACATAAACACCAACTCCAAATGGATCAAAGACCTAAATGTAAAACCCCAGATTTCCAGAATCTTAGAAACTGCAGGAGACACCCTTATGGAAATCAGAATAGGCAACCAATTCCTGATCAAAACTCCAAAGGCCCATGCCATAAGAGATAAGATAGACAAGTGGGACCTTATCAAGCTGAAGTGCTTCTGCAAACTTGAAGGATAATTTTTATTGCTGTAGGTTTTTTTTTATGAGTTTGTGTCTTTTTTTTAACTTTCAGTGTATCTCTCTTGTCCTTCTTTTGTTAAAATATTCCTAAATATCTTCTTTTTGTTGGTGTTACTATTAATAGAATCATTTTTAAAATTTACCAATTTTTGTATTGCAAGTGCATAAAATAAAGTTGACTTTTGTATGTGGAGGTCCAGTCTCAGTAGAGCAGGGCCTGAGGTAGGGGGAGGGAATGAGAAAAGAAAGACAAAGAACAGTGAGATTGGGAGATCTCTCGTCTCAATAGGCGAGAGCAAGTTTATTCTCACAGCATGTTTTCTTATATAGAGCAAAACTACATAGACAAGAAATATTTTAATGCTAGCATCAGCTGGGAAAACGTTAACATTCAGGATTTTCCCTAGCAAGCTTATTATAGCACTGATATCTTTGTTTTCTGAGGGTCTAAGTCAAACTATTAACATCTGTGTTCTCTGAAGTTCTGAGTAAAGTTATTATCGAAGCAGGCTACATCCAGCCTACGCAGACTAGAGGTCACACCACCTGAATTCTACTAAATCAACATTCCCAGGGGCAAACATGGAGAGAAGAAAACACTGGTCAAGCTCCTGTTGGAACCAGGCCAGAAACACAAGAACCTTGTCAAGCTTATGTCCTTGTTTCCTTCATTTGTATACTGATCTTGTTTCCTACAACACTACTAAACTGGTTTACCAGTTCTGATATTTATATTTTATTGGATTCCACCACGGCCTCAACCTGTTGGGCTCAGGTGATCCTTCCACCTCAGCTCAGACAATTCTTCCACCTCAGCTTTCCAAGTAACTAGAACCATAAACATGCACCACCACATCCAGGTAATTGTTTTTAAAATTTATTGTAGATACAAGTTCTCACCAAGTTTCCCATGCTAGTCTTGAAACCCTGGGCTCAGTCAATTCTCTTACCTCCACCTCTGAAAGTGTGCTGGGATTACTGGCATGAACCACCATGCCCAGCCTCTTTTCCCCTTTAGTGTCTGTAGTGATGTCCCTCTATCTCTCTGATTCCAGCCATTCTTGTCTTCTCTTTTTCTCTTTATCAATCTAGCTAAAAGTGTGCCAATTTTCCTAGTTTTTTAAGATCTCACTTTTGTGTTATTAATTTTTCTCTCTGTTTTTCCTATTTATTTTTCACTTTAATCTATTACCTTCCTCTGCTTGCAGTAGGTTTGGTTTGCTTATCTTCTACTGTGTTTCATTGGAAGGTTAAGTTGTTTGTTTGGGATCTTTTTTCTTTGTTAACACAAGACTAATAGCTATAAATTTAAGTGCTACCTCAGTTATACCTCATAAATGCTACTATGTTTTTTCTTCATTTTCATCCATCTCAGCATGTTGTGATTTCCATTTTCTTTCTTTTTTGGCATGTTGTTTATTAAAGAGCCTGTTAATTTTCACATATTTGTAAGTTTCCCAAATATTTTTTTGCTATTGATCTATAATTTTATTCCTTATGGTCAGAAATCATACAGACAGTGCCAACAAAATGAATGCAAGTTTTAAGAAAGGAAAAAACTGTATTAAAATTATAATACTCAGTATATAGTAATAACAAAAGTTGAATACAAGTCAAACTTCTGTAATTACTTGAGGTGCTCAAAGTGGTTGCCATCAGTGTCCAGACACTTCTGACTATGGCAAACTAAAAGTAATATATAGATAGCATCTCTTAAAATGTGTATACATTTTTTTTTGGCACATCCAGTATTTTGTATCAATTAAATCCTTTAAATGTATTGGAGTTTCTATTATGGATTGAAGTAAGGTCCATACTGGAGATTTTTTTCCACATATTCCTGAGAAAAATATATATTCTGATTTTTGTTCTGTGAAATGATCTACAGATATGTAGATCTAAAGAGTTTATAATATTTTCCAAGTCTTCTATTTCCTTATCATATGCCTATTTGTTGTTTACATATTGTAAGCATGGTATTGAAGTCTCCAATTGTTATTCTTGGATCTTCTGTTTCTTCCTTTATTTTTGTCAGATTTTGCTGAAAGTATTTTAGTACCCTGTTATTACATGTATATATATTTGAATTATGCTATTCTGGTGGATTAAGACTTTTATCATTTTACAATGTCACTCTGTATCTCCAATGATATTTTTTGGTTTAAAACCCTTTTTCCTAGTATTAGCATTTTTTCTCTTGATGTTTATTGCAGCTTCTATGTGCAGGGTGTATCATTTTCCAGCCTTTTAATTTCAGTCTATTTACATCTCTGAATCTAAAGTGTGTTAACTGATACAGTACATAGTTGGACCATTTTTTTTTAACTCCAGTATGGCAATCTCTGCCTCTTGATGTGATTATTTAGTTTATCTACATTTCATATTATTGATATAATAGGATAGAGGTCTGTCATTTCACTTTTTATCTTCTGCTTGTTTCATATTGATCTTGTTTTTCTATTTTTCCTTTACTGCTTTCATCTGCATTAACTGAATATTTTCTAATATTTTAAATTTCTGTGCTATGTTACTCTAAATTATTAATTTTATGATTGTTGTATTGTTAAACAAATCCGTCAGCTTCAGATTTTTTACTAGGTGAATTTCAGTTATGTAGAAAAAGTTACTCCTGCATAGCTCTATTTCCTATTTTCACTTTAGAATATATTGGTATGCAGGTTATTCCTATTAATGTTAGAAAGCCAGCAATGCAGTGTTATAACTATTAAACTCCATAGCTCTTTCCTTAACTCACTATGGCTTTGCCTCCACTCACTTCTATATTATACATATATTACATTTCTATGTTTTATGTCTGACACATTATACATGTATGTATTATTTCATATAATTGTTTTAAAAAATCAGTTAAAACAAGAATAACAAATATACATTTATATTGTATTTTGTAATTACACAATTACCTTTACTGGTGCTTTTGATTTATTGCATGAATTTGAATTATCATCTGGGGTCACTTGCATTTAGTCTGACAAGTGTTCTTTGGTATTTTTTTATTTATGGTTAATTGTCTTGCAGCAAATTCTCTCAGGGTTCTTTATCTGGAATGTCTTTACTTTGTTTTTATTTATTTTTCTTTTTTTTGAGTTGGAGTCTCACTCTGTTGTCCAGGCTGGAGTGCAGAGGCACAATCATGGCTACTGCAGCCTCAACCTGTTGGGCACAGGAGATCCTTCTGCCTCAGCCTCCCAAGTAGCTGGGACTACAGGCACACACTACTATGCCCAGCTAATTTTTTAATTTATTGTAGACATGTGTCTTGCCATGCTGCCTAGGCTGGTCTCAAATTCCTGGGCTCAGGCAATCATCTTGCCTTAGCTTCCCAAAGTGCTGGGATTACAGATGTGAGCCATCATGCCTGGCCATATTTATGAATTAATTACACACAAATTTATCAACTCTTTTGTAAAGAAAGTAAGAAAACACATAGAATCTTTACACATGCAAGATGAGGAACTATAGGGAGATCCACAGCACAATACTAGGGCTCTTCTCTTGTTTTAAAGAAGGTCTGTGGGCACAATCTGTGTGCTCAATTGTGTGCATCCTTTCCTCATACCTGCTCTTTTCTGTGTTCTCTTTACATGGGGGTGTCTGATTACACTCTTCCATGAGCCATGTATAGGGATGCTGCAATTTGAGGGTAGTCATCATCTTAAAATCAGGATTAATGGAGAGAAAAGACTTGCAATCTGTGTTCAGATGCACTGCATTTTTGCAATGTCACTGTGCTATTATAATCTCCTTAGCAGCTGTTTCAGAAGATCAGTCCTGATGCCATTACAGCTGCTGTTCCCAGAACCAGGTGTTCCTTGTGTATGTGTATATGCTTAGGTTTTATTGTTGGAATCTTCCTCCATTAACCTCATTCCTGGCATCATCTCCTGAGTTAACTTGTTTGTTCCAGTGGTTTCTTAGGAGACAGTTGTGTAACTATTTCAGAAGGTCTTTAGGAAGCCACCCTCACTACCTAAGTCATTGTGCAATGGCCACATACTTGTCTTGTTGGAGGCCCCATGTTTGTTCTATTAGAGCTGTGAAGAATTGTAGTTACTTGCAGATATTCTCATCTGATATTGTTAGGGCTGCTTATAAAGCTGGCATCTTATCTTTAGTCCTGTTGACATCATTCTTTTTGTGTATTTTGAAGTTCAATACTGCTTTGTTATTAATATTAATGTGGACTTCTGCCATAGCAGCACTTTAATATTCCTTAATGAAGTTAACCCTTGCAACAACTCAAGGAAATAGGCATATGATCCCCATTTTACAGGTGAGAACTGACACTCAGAGAGGTTGATTAGCTATATTAGCTTTACACAAGTTCATGGAGCATTTTGAACCTGAAGCTCTGTCTCTCAGGTGTGCATACCTATCTTCTGCTTTGTGTCTGCTAGTATCTGAAAGGGTACATGTTCCATTCTGAGTCCACTTGCTACTTGATAGGAAACTTGCACACATAAGTTCTGGTGGGGGAGGGTACTGGCAGGAGCTTGGCCTTCCCTGTCCTCTGTATTACCCTTGGCAGGTATTAGGATTTTGAGTGAGCTGGAGCAGTGGCAAATACCAAGCAGTACTCACCTGGAAGATTTGTTATGTAAAGATAATCCACTCACTTTTGCAGGTGTAATTTATCTTTTTTCTCTGGGTTTTCTCTTACAGATTTGTGCTGTGCAAGAACATATAATACGAATACTGATGAAAATAAAACTGTTGTCCTCCTATGAAGTGGTAACAACACTCATTTTTTTCTCTTTTGCTAATTCTAAAAGAAATACATGCCATAAAAAATAAAATCAATTCATGCAGATTTTTATAAAGTGAAAGTATCCCCTTTCCTGTTCTTTCCACCAAACTCTTCATAGAGGATGATATTATTAACAGATTGATGTTTATTCTTCTAAATGTTTTCTATGACTTTATAAATATACAAAAATGGGCCGGGCTTGGTGGCTCAGCCTGTAATCTCAGTGCTTTGGGAGGCCGAGTTGAGTGGATTGCTGAGCCCATGGGTTCGAGACCCACCCAGGCCACTTGGTGAGACCTCATCTCTACAATAAATCAAAAATTAACCAGGTGTGATGCACGCCTGTAGTTCTGGCTGCTTGGAAGGCTGAGGCAGAAGGATCACTGGGACCCAGAAGGGTGACACTGCAGTGGTTGGGAGCGTGCCACTGCACTCCAGTCAGGGCAATGGAGTGAGACTTCAACTCAAAAAAAAAAGGAAAAAATAAAAATAAAAATAAAAAATACACAAAAATGATTTAACATAAATTATATCATATTTACTACATTGTTTCTCAATTTACTATTTCCCAACCCTCATTTCACTGATGTATTTCCATATCAGCATACATAATTCTAAGTTACTCTTTTGAAAGCTTTAAAGGTATTGCAAAAAACAGGTGTACCATGATATTTTTAAATGCTCCTCCTTTGATAGAAATTTAGATTATTTTCAGTTTTACTATTATAAATAGTGTTGCTGTAGGTTCCTTGAACATTATTTACTACACTGATATCTGACCACTCAGTTTGCTTTACTTTCTTTTAATCAAAATAGAATATATTTTAACATTTCTTTTATGGGAATTACTAGTTGGTTTATAGGAAAATTAATTTTATCACTGGATAAAGACAATGGTTAAAAAAAAGCTAGACTTCAAAGCCATTCACTTAGTATAATGCTCAACTCATTAGTTTATAGCAAATCAGTATTCCCACCACAACTTAAATTTAAATGTTTGGAGGAATAGGCACCATTTTCTGCAATCAACAAAGTCCTTCTTGGGAAGAAGCTGCTGGGAGCAACTGCCATTTGGCACCAGGCTGGACAATGGCAGTAAGAGCTGTGGAGGGACCACAACAAGGAAACTTGAGACTTAGTCCCACTGGAGGATGAAATAGGCACTCTACCATCATCTGGAAACCTGGGCAGGGAAGTGCTCCAGGATTCCTACACTAAGCAACAGACCTGCTCCTTGAGACTGGCAGGTAAACCACACATCACTCTGGGGTTGATTGTGAACCCAGAGGGAATATCCCGAAAGCAAAACTTCCAGAGGGACAGGGTGAGTGCTGAGTTCCAGGTGTCCCACTCCCTACCCTGACCCAGCCATAGGACAATGGACACAACCAGAAAAGGGCAAGCAAGACCCAGCCAGAGAAGAGCAGCATCAAGTGCCAGGTTGACCTCACACCCTCCCCACTCAGCAACCTTCTAAATTCAGACCCACACAGTTGGGATGTGGCTGAGAACTCAGGTGGAGGCTGGATGACAACCATACTAACTGTGGGATGAGCTTGGTTGGCACACTCACTGCCACACCTTAGGAGGAGACAATTCAACACTTCCTCCCCAGAGGGCATCCCCCTGACCACAAGAAGAGAGGGTGGGGGTGGATGACTGCCATCCCTTCTGCTGTGAGCCATGTGCTGGGGAGATTGGAAACAAGCTGCAACCCAAGCCCCCTGTGCCACCTGGCAGACTTACCTGTGAGCAGCTTAGAGGAAGAAGTACAGAACCTGCCACAAGAGGGTTCTCAGCACTCATAATTTTTTCTCTTTTTCGTATGTGTGTGTGAGAGAGAGAGAGAGAGAGAGAGAGAGATTGTTTTTCAGTTTTTTCTTCATCTTTTTTTTGGTATGTGTGTGCTCCTTTGGCAATTTTCCCTGCTTTTTTCTTTTTGTTTAGTTTTTAATCTTTTTACTTTCAATCTATTTTTCTCTGTTCTCCTTTATTTTACTTTATCCTGGATTCAGGGTACACATACATCCCCATTGCATTGTCATATTTTGTGTTGGTGGGAGAAGGTCTCAGGGGACCCATGTCCCAGCAAGTGAACATTGCAACCTGCAAGTAGTTTCTGAATCCTAGCTCCCACATTCCACTTAATTTGACTCTCATAACTACAAAAGATAGCACAGCATCACACCTACCTAGCTCTATTTCAAAATACAACTAAGTTGGAGGCCCTGCTCTTGATAGGATAGAGGACTGAGCATAAAACAGAAGTGAAAGCTTCTCCCACTACCACTGAATAATGGAATTAAAGAGAAAGGGAAGATATCTGCCACAAATGAGGAAAAATCAACAGAAGAATGCAGGTAACCCCCAGAGTACCAAAGAGACAATGCCCAAAACATCCGACCTCAGAGCCCAAACAATGGATATTACCCCTGATTGGCTCCAGAACACAACAGAGATCAGAGAATGGATGGAAAGAGTGAACAAGACAAGAAGAAACACTGAAAGAACTTGTAAGAGATTTTGGCCATAAAAACTCCACTCAGGAAATAAATAATGAGTGGATAAGCATGTAAAGCAGAATTAACCAAGCAGAGGAAAGAATCTCAGAGCTTGAAGACCAAAATGTGGAATTAACCCAATCTGTTAAACATATAGAAAGAAACATCCAAAAAGAAGAGGAAAGCCTCCAAGAGCTATGTGATTATATCAAGGCCAACCTTAATGCCTGATTCATATCCCTGAAGCAGAAAGGGAAACTGAGAACACCCTGGAATAAGTATTCCATGAGCTTATTTAATAAAACTTTCCCCATCTCACCAGAGATGCAACCATTCAAACATAAGAGATTCTGAGACCCCACACAAGGCTTCATATGAGAAGACCAACCCCCCCAACACATAGCAATTTGCCTATACAAAGTAGGTATATAAGAAAAAATTCTAAAGGTAGTGAGAGAGAAAGGTTAGACTACTTGCCAGGGAAGACCAGAATAGCAACAGACTTGTCAGAGACACTACAAGCTAAAAGGGACTAGAGTCCAATTTTCAGTTTTCAAAGATAAACAATTCCAACCAAGAATTTTCTACCCAGCTAAGCTAAGCCTCATCAACAATGGAGAATTTAAATCCTTCCCAGACATCCAGTCCCTGAGAGATTATGCTACTTCCAGACCAGCTCTACAGGATATAAGCATAGAAGAAAGGAAAAAAAGAACCATGCACTTTACATGAGTAGAGGAAAACACAGAGCCAACAGAGCATACAATGTGCCAACAAAATTGATAGCACACATGTATCAACACAAAAGCTAAAACAAAACAAAACAACCTTATAAGAGCCTCATGACAAGAATAAACACATTTCAATATTCAGCCTGAATGTGTATGGACTAAATGCACCACTGAAAAGACATAGAATGGCAAACTGGGTTAAAAAAAAAAAAAGCCTGACCCAACAAAACACTGCCTCCAAAAAACACACCTCACTACAAAGGACACACAGATTCAAAGGATGGAAAATAAACTTTCAGGCAAATAGAAAACAAAAAAAGTAGGAGCTGCCATTCTAATATCCAACAAAACAAACTTCAAGCTGTCAAAAATTTAAAAGATACAGAAAGACACTACATAACTATAAAAGGTTTAATCCATCAATAAGAACTATCCATTCTAAACATATGCACCCAACACAGAAGCACCAGGATTTATAAAACAACTACAAAATAAGCCAAAAGAAAATATTGGCTCTAAACTATCATAACTGGGGGCTTAAATACTCTACTAATGTTACCCTAGATAGATCATTGAGGCAAAATGTCAATAAGGAGATCTGGGATCTCAGCTAGACACTTGACCAAATGGATTTAATAGATATCGACAGAACACTCAACCCAACGACCACAGAATATACTTCCTACTCATCACCACATGGAATGTACTCCAAGATTGACCACATTCTCTGCCATAATCAAGCATAAACAAATTCCATGAGATTAAAATACTACCATACTTCTTCTCAGACCACAGTGGAATAAAAATAAAAATCACCATCAACAGGATCATTCCAAAACACACAAAATACATGGACACAAAATAGCATATTGCTGAACAACTCCTGAGTCAACACAGAAATCGTGACAGAAATTAAGAGATTCTTGGAAACAAATGAAAACAAGGACATATCTTACCAGAACCTTTGAGATGCCATGAAAACAGTACTAAAAGGGAAATTTATAGCTCAACACACACACACACACACACACACACACACACACACACACACACACACACATCAAGAAAACAGAAAGATCACAAGAACACAGACTAATATACCTAAGGAAGCTGGAAAGGCAGGTAAGGTCCAACTACAAGACATAGAAGACAAAAACTATAGAAAAAAATTACAACAAAGCAAAAAACTGGTTATTTGAAATGATAAATAACATCAATGAACTCTTAGCCAGATTGACCAAGAAAAAGAGATAGCTAAAAAGCCCAAATAAACATAATTCAAACTGTGAATGATGAAGTTACAACTGACCCCAAAGAAATTCAAAAGATTATCAGAGATTACTATGTACATCTGTGCAGAAACAAACTCAAAAACCTAAATGAAATGGAGGACTTTCTGACATCACACAACATCCCAAGGTTTAAACAAGAAGAAATTGGAACCCTAAATAGACCAATAACAACCTGCAACAAAAGCCCTGGGTCACATAGCTTTCCAACTGAATTCTACAAAACATACAAAGAGGAGCTGATGCCAATTCTATTGAAAGTATCCCAGGCAACCAAGAAAGATGGAACTTTCCCAAAATTATTTTATGAAGCTAACACCACACTGATACCCAAACCTGGCAAAGACTCAACAAGAAAAGAGAATTACAGACTTATCTCCCTATGACTATAGATGTAAAAATTATCAACAAGTTTCTAGCACATCAAATCCAACAACACATCTCAGGAATCATCCACCATGACCAAGTAGGCTTTATCCCCAGGATGCAGAGCTGGTTCAACATCCACAAGATCATAAATGTAGTTCAAAATATCAACAGAGGTAAAAACAAGAGCCACACGATTATATCATTAGATGCAGCAAAAGCTTTCAACAAAATCTAGCATCCTTTCTTGATCTAAAAAAAAAAACAAACCCTTGAGCACCAAGGCACAGAAGGAATATTCCTCAAATGATGAGTCATCTATAGGCTGGGCACAGTGACTCAAGCCTGTACTCCCAGCACTTTGGGAAGCTGAGGCGAGAGGATTGCCTGGGCTCAGGGGTTCAAGACCAGTCTGGGGAACATGGTGAGACCTCATCTCCACAGTAAATTAAATAATAATAAAGCTGGGCATAGTAGTGTGCAGCTGTAGTTCCAGCTACTTGGAAGGTTGAAACAAAAGGATTGTCTGAGCCCAGCAGTTTGAGGCTGCAGTGGACATGAGCATGACACTGCACTCCAGCCTGGGCAACAGAGTGAGACTCCAACTTAAAAAAAAAAAAAGGCCAGACTTGGTGGCTCAGCCTGAAATCCCAGCACTTTGAGAGGCTGAGGCAAGTGGATTGCTGAGCCTACTGGTTCAAGACCAGCCCAGGCAACTTGGTGAGACCTCGTCTCTACAATAAATCAAAAAATTAGCTGGGCATTGTAGCATGTGCCTGTAGTTCCAGCTACTTGGAAAGTTGAGGTGGAAGGATTGCCAGAACCCAGTGGGTAAATGCTGGGGTGGTCATGAGTGTGCCACTGCACTCCAACCTGGGTGACAGAGTGAGACTCCAACTCAAAAATAAATAAATAAATAAGCCATCTATGATAAACCCACAGAGTGAGACTCCAATTCTAAACAAACAAACAAATAAGAGCCACCTATGATAAACCCACAGCCAACATATTGCTCAATGGACAAAAGTTGGAAGCATTTCCTCTGAAAACAAGAACAAGACAAGGTTGCCCACTCTCACCCTTCCTCTTCAACATAGCGTTGGACATCTTAGCTAGAGCAATCAGGCAAGAGAAGGAAATCAGGGAGTATCCAAATAAGAAAAGAGGAAGTTAAGCTATCCCTCTTTTCAGACCATATGATTCTATACCTTGAAAACCTAAGGGAATCTGTCAAAAACCTCCTTGCACTGATAAATGACTTTGGCAAAATCTCAGGGTATAAAATCAATGTGCAGAAGGTAGTTGTATTTCTATACACAAACAACAAACATGCAGAGAACCAAATAAAAGGCACAATCCATTCACAATAGCCACAAAAGAAAAAAAAAAAAGAAAAGAAATACCTTGGCATCTTCCTAACCAGAGAAGTGAAAGACCTTTACAATGAAAACTACAAAACAATGCTCAAAGAACACACAAACAAATGGAAAATGATTCCATGGTCTTGGATTGGAATAACCAGTATTGTTAAGATGTCCATTCTGCTGGGCATGGTGATTCACTTTGGGAGGCAGAAGTGAGAGAATTACCTGAGCCCTGGGGTTCAAGACAAGCCTGGGAAACTTAACAAGACCTTGTCTCTACAATAAGTGAAAAAAACCTAGCCAAGTGTGGTGGTGTGTGCCTCTGGTTCCAGCTACTTGGAAGGCTTAGGCAGAAGGATTGCCTGAGCTCAGCAGGTTAAGGCTGTGGTGGCCGTGAGTGTGCCACTACCCTCCAGCCTGGGTGACAGAGTGAGACTCTGACTAAAAAAAAAAAAAAAAAAGTCCATTCTACCAAGACAATCTATAGATTCAACACAATAACCATCAAATTACCAACATCATTCTTCTCAGACCTGGAAATGACAATACAGAAATTCACATGGAAACAAAAAAGAACATGAATAGCCAAAACAATCCTCAGCCAAAGAAACAAAGCTGAAGGTATCACACTTCCAGACTTTAGACCTTATCATAAGGCTACAGTAATCAATACAGCCTGGTACCGGTGCAAGCACAGGTATAGAGACCAGTGAAACAGGATAGAGATTCCAGAAACAAAACCTTGATTTCTCAACCAACTCATCTTTGACAAAGCCATCAACAACAACCACTGGGGAGAGGAGACCCTATTCAGTAAATGGTGCTGGGAAAACTGACTGACAACATGCAGAAGAATGAAACAGGACCCCTACCTATCACCATACACAAAAGTCAACTCTAAATAGATCAAAAACCTAAACATAAAACCTCAAACTACAGGAATCTTAGAAACCTAAGATTGATAAAAAGCCCAAATAAACATAATTCAAACTGTGAACGAAAATGCAGGAGATACCCTTCTAAACATTGGAATAGGAAACCACTTCTTGATTGTATTCCCAAAAAGTATATGCCATAAAAGATAAGCTAGACAAGTGCGACTTCATCAAACTGAAAATGTTTTGCAAAGCAAAACAAAACCATGAAGAGAACAGGGAGACAACCCACAGAATGGGAACAAATATTTGCTAACTGTATATCTGACAAAGGCCTAACATCCAGGATCTACAGGGAACTACAAGGATCTACATCCAGGATCTACAAGTAAAGGAAAAAAATAAACAGCCCTATTAAAAAGTGAGCAAAAGACATGAATAGACACTTCTCAAAAGAAAACATATGAACAGCCAACAGATACATGAAAAAATGCTCAGCCTAATTATCAGAAAATACAAATCAGCCGGGCTCAGTGGCTCAGCCTGTAATCCCACGCCTTTGGGAGGCTGAGGTGAGTGAATTGCCTGAGCTCATGG
>NW_007052065.1:0-3552 GCF_000164805.1 Carlito syrichta | reverse complement strand
GGCCGGGAGTGGCCACTGCACTCCAGTCTGGGTGACAGAGTGAGACTCCAACTCCAAAAAAAAAATGCAAATCAAAACCACAATGAGATACTACCTAAGTCCAATAAGGATGGCCATCATCAATACATCAAAAAACAACAGATGCAGTGAGTATGAAGAGAAAAGGTAACACATCTACACTGTTGATGGGAGAGCAAACTAGTTCAACCTCTGGAAAACAGTGTGGGAATTTTTTAAAGAACTAGAAATTGACCTTCCATATGACCCAGCAATCCCCCTTCTGGGAGTATACCTGGAGGAACTTAAATCATTCTACAGAAAAGATACTTGAAAACATGTTTATTGCAGCACTATTCACAATAACAAAAACAAGGAGCCAACCCTGCTGCCCATCAAAAGTGGCCTGGATAAAGAAAATGTGGTACATATACATGATGGAGTATTACACAGCCATAAAGAAGGACAAAATGATGGAGTTCACAGCAAGTTGGATGGATTTAGAGTTCATCATACTCAACGATCTGTCACAGAAACAAAGAACTGAATACCATAAGTTCTCACTCATAGTGGGGCCTGAACATTCATCACAGTACTACAAGAGAGATTGACAGTAGTCGGACACTGCCAGGGGAGCTGGGGTAGGGGGCACATAACATCACCAAAACCCGATCCTAAACCAGGGGAAATGAGGACCAGTTGCAGGCCCAAACTTCACCTGCACACAGACTAGTTATGTACCTAATTTTGACGTGTACCCACACCTTTTTAAATTTTATTTTTTACCCCACATCTTTAATATAAAATAAAGAAAAAATAAATTCAAATGTTTGAATTGCTTGTACTCTGTTCAGAAACAGTATGGCTTTTTTTGGTCTTTCAGACTTTTTTTTTCTAAAGAAAGATGGGAGTGTTGCAATGTTACCTGGGCAGATCTTGAATCTGAACTCAAGCTATCCTCCTTCCTCAGTCTCCCATTATGCTGGCAATACAAGGCATGAACCACTGTGCCTGGCCTCTGTCTTTAAAACTTGACTCCAGGGGCTAGTGGTTGGACTTTAGAGACAATAATAATGCTGTTGTATCTATTTCTCTTCAGCTGTAGGCTGCATCTCATGAAGATCATAGAATTGGATTCAGTTCATTAGACATATATTTTTTGAACTAAAAATTCAAAGCATCATTCCCCAATTCTCAGGCCTAAAGCCTGACTAGGGACATTGCATGCCAGTTCTTCTTAGAAGAAGATTAAAGTTGTCAGTGAATGCTCAAGTTTTGAGTGGAAAACAAAAGAAGAACAGGACCCATCAGAGCACCCACATGAAGAGGCTGGGGCCCACAGGGAAAAAAAGTAGCAAAAGTCTGGCTGACATCAACCCTCAAGGAGTGCAGAACCAAGTGAAAATTTTAAGTGAGAGCACTTCTCTCCTTCCCACACCCCTGAAAGTCTGCTGACTACTATACTATTGGGAAGTCCCTCAGCCCCCATCATTCAGGGCAATACTGTTGGTGGCAATTAGAGATCTTCCTGAGAAAATAGAGCTGACAGCCCAAGCAGCCATGCCACACTACCCCTCAGAGTCAGGTTGAGGTGGCAGGTGCTGTAACAATTGGCCACCTGCAGTGCTACTTCCCCACCTGGGAATTCCCCACCCATGACTCACTGCATCACCAGGCCACCCCAGACTTCCCCCACAACATGTTCTGACTTTGGCAAGCACAGGAGGACTGGTGAGTCCCCAAGGAGTAATGGGTCCCCTAGAGAACTAACTCTTAGCACAGGCTGCTTCTAAGGGGGAATACAGCTCAGCAAAGCCCTCCTTGGGGCAAGGAAATGGTTGCTCAGTGCCAGCCACTGAAGGAGATAATACCAAAGATCACACATAGACTTGAAGAAGGGGTCATCTCTTGCACCTGACCCTCCTTCCCAAGTGCCCTGTTGCAGATGCAGCAGGGGCTCTTCCCACTGAGGCCTTGGAGAATGCAAAGAAGCTGAGTCTCATACTTCTCCAGTGGTTCAATCACCTCTGAAGTTCTGAGGGAGGGCATTTTCACACTTTTCTCAAGCTCCTGCCCCCACCGAGGGCCAGCATGCAAAGAGTAAAGAGACCACCTGTTGGTTCTTAATACCAGCTACCAAACTGATGCAGATTTTTCATGTCAGCCTTGGCTTTGAGAGTGTCAGCTCAATGGGTCAGCCAGCCAAGTTCCAGAGAGGGTTGTCTTGAGAGGCTGGTAAGCCTAGCCCTAGAAGTGTTGGCTCTAATGGGTTGGCAAGCCAAGCCCTGAGAGTGTTGCTGGTTCAGTGGGGTGGCAAGCCAAGCCCCCAGGGTGTCTCAACTTCAGAGTCTTGCCTTCTTCCAGAAGCTCTCCTGGTTCAGCCAGCTCCGTTGGCTGGCAAGTCAGTCTCTGGGGTGACAATTCTTCAGCTCCAACAATCTTCTGCATTTCTTCAGGTCACAGTTCTTCAGGTCGCACCTCTTCAGGGTGGAGGCTCTTGTCTCATGCCGAGGAAGAATGAGTGGCACAGATAGCTGGAAAGTGGGAAAGCAGGAATTACTGAGAGGAAAGAGAAGCTCCCACAGTGGGAAGGACCCAAAGGGGTTGCCTGTCTGGGGAAACCTGGTACTTATATAGCCCTAAGTCCAAGTCGATTGGCTAGCACTAGCTTGAGCTGTGGCTGTTCTGATTGGTCAATATTAAGAACCAGTTGGCAGGATGTAGGGGCCTACTGGTGATCTGATTGGTTGCTTTTGATCCCAGCAGTGAGTACTTAAGCTCTAGCTTGAGAGACTCCCAGGGAGCTTTTTTTTTTTTTTAAGTTTTATTATAAAGATGTAGGATACAACTCAGCATTAAGTGTATAAACATTGATCATGCAGGTAACCTTGTTGATGAGATATGCCCTCCCTCCCCTAGCAGTTTCCCTTAACTGCCAATCCCACCCCGCCTCCCTTGACAGTTTCCCACTAATGCCAAATGTTTTCTTATAGCATTATAATTGTTCAAGGTCTGCTTATGAGTGAGCACATAAGGAATTCTGTTCTTTGTTTCTGTGATATACCCCTGAGTATGATCGACTCGAAATCCATCCAAGTTGCTGCAAAGTTCATATATTTGTCCTTCTTTATGGCTGCATAATCTTCCATTGTATATATGTACCACATTTTAAAAATCCAGTCCAGTTTTGATGGGCAACATGGTTGGTTCCAGGTATTTGCTATTGTGAATAGAGCTGCAACAAACATACGTGTGTAGGCATCTTCTTTGTAGAATAATTTGAGTTCCACTGGGTATATTCCCAATAGGGCAATTGCGGGTCATATAGAAGGTCAATTTCTAGTTCTTTCAGAAATGACTACACTGTCTTCCAAAGAGGTTGTACTAGTCTGCATTCCCACCAACAGTGTAGAAGCATTCCTTTTTCTCCACATCCTTACCAGCATCTGTTGTTGTTTGTTTTATTAGTGATGGTCATTCTTACAGGGGTTAGGTCGTATCTTAATGTGGTTTTGATTTGCATTTCTCTGATGATGAGTGAGGCTGAGCACTTTT
>NW_007052064.1:26654-67961 GCF_000164805.1 Carlito syrichta | reverse complement strand
CCTCTTTTTCAACTCTGCTCACACCCAGTGGGAGGTTCCCAGGGACAGCAGTGTGCTGGGGGAGGGGAGCAGAGGAACCACACATGGGGGTGGGTAGCACCAGTAGGTGTGGTCTTGGCTGCCACCCACTCCCTCCTTGCCCATTCTGTATTGCAGGAAACAATTTCCCAAATGTATGCATACTGCCCGTGCTAAAAGCTACATCTGTGACTCACATCACATGCCTCCAGTCACAGATTTGTTCACTTACCTTGAGGGTCTTCAGCAACGCCAAGAGCGGAAAAATCCTGCATGCTCCTCTGTGGACCTGTGACTTTCTCAAGGGAGCCCAGAAGTGGGTTGAGGCAGCTTCAATGAATGCAGCTGAGCACAACAAAGAGGTGGATTATTTTATTTTTTTAATTGAAGTCATTACAAAAACTCTAAAAATAATGAACATATGAGTTGAAAAAGGACCAAGGCACACCTACCCCACCTGTGGTAGATGACTGGTGAGAGAAGAGGTCCGATGGTCTCATTTCTGTATATCTTGCTTCAAATAATAATGCAGTGTTCTTGGGTGACTTTCCGTCTTTGGTTTGTCATCTTTATTTGCAGTAGGATTACGAAGAATATATTCTTTATGTTCCTAAACAGGTTTTCGAATACATTTTACAGAAATAAGTTTCTAACATGTGAGACTAAAAGTATGTCTGAAAGGCAGTTACTGACTGACCACATAGCAAGAGGACTCCAGAAAGATGATGTAACTCCCAGAAGCAGGTGCTTACATTCCAGAGGATGAGGACCCTTCACTGGACAGGCATTGGACTGGTCTTTCCTCCAGAGACATTTTTACTTACTGAGAGGTCAGGGTGAGCTCTTTGAACTTGGGGAAACTGGTAACTCCCTCCACTTTCCTTATACCAAGCGGTTTCCCCAAATCCTGCCATCCTGGCTACCCTCCTTTGAATGTGCCCTATTTGCTGATATGCATATCAGAGTATAGGCACCAGATCTAGGCACAGATCCCAGGCGGGTTTCCTTGGAGCAGGTGCAGAGGCACTGCTGCCCCTTCCTGGTACCCCACCTGCTCATTGTTAAGTTCATCCAGTCTGCCTCTTCTGTTAGTACTTGGCTTGAGACCTGCCAAACTCTAAGGCATCTTTATTTATAATCCTGTCTTCATTCAAGTCACCAAGAAGACATGCATCCCAGACTAGCCCGAGGCTTAGCACCCTGGCTGGTGGGTAGCTCTGTTGAGGTGAATGCATGACATGGGCACAGCTCACCATCATCACTTGATCAGCTGTTTATGAGCCAAACACCACAGAGTACGGAGCAAATGCTCCCCCACCTTTCCCACACGGTTATCATAGACATCTCTCAATGATCTGATAACACTGGGTGCTTATGTTCATGTTGTGTCCCTAGATGTCCCATTCAGAGTTTCAGTCAAAAGAGGGGGAAATAAATTCTTCTTATGAACCTTTTGGATCTTTGGGGATTACTTCTGAATTTTTTGGGAACATAAGCCATTTCTTCATTGACTCTTTCTGATCCTTGCAGGTCCACACACCCCTGCTTTTGCAATCACCTGTCCATAGCTGGCTTCCCAGCATGACTCTTGGCCCCAACTCCCTTTTTAGTCAGACGTTCTGAAACCTCGGCGATGGATCCACACTGGCAAATTCCTTCAAGGCCCTGGGTGGAAGTTCAAGCTCTTACCTTGCCCCTGTATTTCCATAAGAGGTCAGGGCCTCTTTCCTATTACTCTTCAGCCCCTCCCATGTTGTACTTCACATTGCTTTCTGAAGACACGGACAGCACCGAGCAGAAAAAAGGAAAGAGCATAGCATAGCAAGTGGGAAAGTAGGAAGAGCAAGGCTACATCTCCATGACACCTGTGAGTTCTGCGTTTGGATGTGCTTGGGTCCCCGCTGCAGCCCCTCCCTGCTCCTCTGGATGCTCACTAGGGATGCTTCTTCCAAACCCTGCAAGAGGGACAGAATGACCTCATGAATAGAGAATCAGGCTGCTCTCGGATCTCAATGACGGTGGAGTTGCAGGTAGGAAAGAGAATGTGCAAGGGTTTCTGGAATGTGTGACTGAGCTTGGGTGGATTGATTGTCCACTGTGCCCACTACAACCCCTGGATGTGCCTCATCTTTCTGCCTCTTTTGGGCTCACTATAGATCTTGGCACTGAAGTTTCTTTTTCTGTGGGAAGAGCATTTTTTTTTTTTGAGTTGGAGTCTCACTCTGTCGCCCATACTGGAGTGCAGTGACCGCTCCTGGCCACTGCAGCCTCGATCTACTGGGCTCCGGCGATCCTTCCGCCTCAGCCTTCCGAGTAGCCGGAATTACAGGCGCGCTACCACGCCCGGCTGATTTTTTGATTTATTGTGGAGATGAGGTCTAGCCAAGTTGCCCAGGCAGGTCTCGAACCCGCGGGCTCAGCCAATCGACTCACCTCAGCCTCCCAAAGGGCGGGATTACAGGCTGAACCACTGAGCCCGGCTAGCATTTTTTTTTTGAACAGGAGTCTCGCTCTGTTGCCCAGGCTGGAGTGCAGTGGCATGGTCACGGCCACCACAGCCTCGACCTGCTGGGCTCGGGTGAGCCTTCCACTTCAGCCTTCCAAGTGGCTGGAACCATATTCCCAGTCAATTTTTTGATTTATCATAGAGATGAGGTCTCACCAAGTTGCCTGGGCTGGTCTCAAACCCCCGGACTCAGGCAATCATCTTGCCTCCACCTCTCAAAATACTGGGATTACAAACGTGAGCCACCATGCCCGGCGGGAAGAGCATTTCAATATCAAGAGTCATTCTGTGGATGGTGGCCTTCGTGAAAACACTAGTTCTTTCCCCTGCCTCAACTCTGGTAAACAATAGAAGAGGATGCCAGCTCAGAAGGTGGACAAGCTGAGCTCTGATGTCATGGAGATATGACTCGCCTCTTAGGAAGACCTGTTTTTGAGTGCAAGTGCGTGTCACTTTATCTAAGTGACTGTAGCTACTACTGGCTGGGTGACATAAATGTCTTTATCCACGATTGCATCTAATCTCCCCCATGGCAGAAGCCTTTAAAGTGATAAATTTCCAAAGGGCCCTATTATGGACAGAATTGTGTCCCTCTCACATTCATATGTTGAAGCTCAAATCCTTAGTTGACTGTGTTTGGGGACAGGGCCTTTAAGGAGGTAATTAAGGTTAAATGAGGTCATAAGGGTGGGACCCTGATCCAATTTGACTGGTGTCCTTTTAGGAAGAGAGAAACACTAGGGATGCACACTCAGAGGAAAAGTCCTGTGAGGAGACAAGAAGACGGCAGTCTGCAAGCCAAGGAGAGAGGCCTCAGGAGGAACGACTCTGCTGCCACCTTGGTCTCACACTCAGTCTCCAGAACTGTGATAGGGTGTATTTCTGTTGTTTAAGCCACTCAACCTGTAGCACTTTGTTATGGTAGCCAGAACTGACTAATACAAACCCTAAAATGTACGTTGTATGCTTTAATCTCAACCCAGTCATCTTGTGTTTTGTTCTCTTTACCTGTATGATTCTTAGTCCCTGGTGTCTCCTTTCCATGGTCTTTTCCCTTTGCGTCCCTTTTCACCTTCACAGACTGATGACCCCACAGAGCTTCATTGTGTTGCAGGTCATCATGTGTGTAGCTCATGATGGCAGGCAGGTACAGGTATAGGTATACACAGCTTCCGGCAACTACTTGGAGTTGAAAGAGCATCTGGTTGTACTAACCTTGACTATTTTCCCTGAAATCTCATTAGCTCAGAGGATCATTTACCTTGTTGATAATGAGTTTTTTTTTGTTATTGTTTTTGTTTTGAGTTGGAGTCTCACTCGGTCGCCCAGACTGGAGTGCAGTGGCCGCTCCCGGCCACTGGAGCCTCGACCTGCTGGGCTCCGGTGATCCTTCCCCCTCAGCCTTCCGAGTAGCTGGAATTACAGGCGCGCGCTACCACGCCCGGCTAAATTTTTGATTTTATTGTAGAGATGAGGTCTTGCCTGCCCAGGCGGGTCTCGAATCCGCGGGCTCAGGCAATCCACTCACCTCAGCCTCCCAAAGGCGCGGGATTACAGGTTGAGCCACGGAGCCCGGCTGATAACGAGTTTTTTGATGAAGATTTGAGGTGAAACTACTGTGCATGTGGCTGTCATGCCCAAGACTCTGAAGGTAAACCTACTCCCCTTTCCTGAAAAATCTGAGAGCTTCGCACCTCAGGCTGGTGTTTTGAAAACAGGCACAGGTTTCTTTCAGGAAATGATCCAATGACAAAAATCTTATCTAAGGGAAGTTTTATAGAATCAAAATTTAATTACAGAATAAAGGTCATGTATTGAACATTGGCCATATTCACATAGGATTCTCTCTCTTTTGTACACACACACACACACACGCACACACACTCAAAAATACTTGTGTGGGTGGGTTAGGGAGATGAGGTCCCATTGTATACACTCTGTTGCATTTCATTTGTTCATTTAATATATTTTGAACATCGTTTATACCATTATATTTTACTGTATTTTAATAAATGCATAGCATCCCATTATATGAAATGGCCTAATTTTTAAAACTAGTTCTCTGTTGATTGGATAATTGTTTAGATATTCCATTAAAAAACTCTTTTCTGTTTTTTTTTTTGAGTTGGAGTCTCACTCTGTCGCCCAGACTGGAGTGCAGTGGCATGCTCATGGCCACTGCAGCCTCAATCTGCTGGGCTCTAGTGATCCTTCCGCCTCAGCCTTCCAATCAGCTGAAACTACAGGTGCATGCTACCATGCCCAGCTAATTTTTGATTTATTGTAGAGACAAGGTCTCGCCAAGTTGCCCGGATGGGTCAAAAGTATTTTTTTTTTTTTTGAGTTGGGAGTGTCACTTTGTCCCCCAGGCTGGAGTGCAGGGGCATGATCACCACTCACCACAGCTTTCACCTCCTGATGCTTCTGCCTCAGCCTCCTGTGTAGCTGGTACTAAAGACACATGCTACCATGCCTGGCTAATTTTCTGATTCCTTTTTGTAGAGATGAGGTCTTGCTATGTTGCCCAGGCATAGTTACCTTGTGTTTAAAAATAGCATTGCTTGGGCTAATAACAAGTTGAATGTTATATTACCTACCTAACTTTCCTTTGCCTGGGAATTATTTTCTTCCTGCTCCTCTACTGCTTTTTCTACTGTTTTGTTGTTTCTTGTAGATCTTTCCATGTGTTTCTCATGTGTGTAAGAACTTATCTGCTCCCTCAACTTTCTGTAAATTCTAATTTGCTTAAAGTGTTCAAATTTTGATAGACAGAATTTTAAATCTAATATATGGTTAAATATGTAATCCCCCTCCTCTATTTTAAACTTTCATCTTCTTGATTGACTCTACTAAAAAAATCTTCCCCATATCCACAAATAACATACGAAGAGGCCTTTGTATCCTTCTAATATTTTCACACTTACCTGTTTATACATTTACATCTTGAAGAAAGACAATATTTGATGGCCAGCAAGGGTTCCCAGGACACCCAACACACCATATTCTATTACAAATACATTTTACAAGGTGAAACATAGCTGTAGTCCTGATTATTATTGCTTCAGGCACTGTAGATGCCCCTTCCAGAGCTGAGCCTCCTTTGGTCCCCTCTGTGGCCTCCATGCTTGTCTTCCAGCTTCCATGTGCTTGGCTGACTCGTGAGATCCTCGGGGGGACTCTCTTCCTTCATAAGTCACTCACACTTAATCTTTACCTCGGGGTCTGCTTCTGGGGAACTGGCCTGGACACCATCATTTCTGATACACCTGAAGCTCTGTCTTGTGTGGATGCTTTCTGATGACAGAGTTGATAGGACTTGAAAGTGATCTCCAAACTGTCAACTGTGCTCTCAATCAGAGATCTCTGCTGTGGGCCTCTGAGGTGCTGGGCATTGTGCACCCAGGCCTTGCCCCCATGCAGTCCAAGGCCTGGCATGTGATCCATAAGGTGAAGCCTTTGCACTCTGGTGACAAGTTTCCTGGCCAATGGCTAGGACATGGCATCACGAAGGCACTGAGAGGGTCCAGGTGGTGAGGGACAGTGATACATTTTTTTGGGTGACATCCCAGACTGAAGAAGGGATGAGTCCTCTCTCCACCCCATTTCCCTCCATTGTTCCCTTCACAGACCTGTGAGTCAGTACTTGACACTACTTGGTTTATGTTCCATCCTGATCTCTGTCCCCTCACTAGGATGTAAAGTCAACGACGGCCTTGCCTGCCTTGTTCATCATTGTGGCACTAGTGCCAAGCACAGTGGGGACCTGGCTCATGCACCTGATCAATAAACAACTTCTTAGTAAGCAAATGAACAAGTGACATCAGCAATGTTTGAAGTCATGACTATCATTGTCATCATTGTCTTTATCATCTTCATCTTCATTGTCATCATTATTCCACTATTTTTATCATCTTTATCATCTTAATCTTCATTACATTCACCATCTTCATCACCATTCAATCAAGCCCATCGAGGCCTTCAGGGTAGAGCAGAACGTGTTGCACTCTTCCTGGATGCTCTGCCTTCTAGGCCTCCACCAAGCGCCATTCAAAGCAGAATCAGATCTGATTAAAAATATATTTGTTTTCAAAGTATTTCTCGGAAGATGTACCATTGAGATTCCTCCTACTTAAGTTGTCTTATAATGAGGACTTTAGGTAACCACTTTGAATAAAGATCCCATGGGATCTACCATACACTGGTCACATTTTTTGCTCTATGATAAAAAAATATTTTTTAAAGTCAGAGTCTTGCTCTGTTGCCCAGGCTGGAGTGCCGTGGCTTACTCATGGCCTCCCCAGCCTCGACCTGCTAGGCTCAGGCAATTCTTCTGCCTCAGCCTTCCAAGTAGCTGGAACTACAGGGGCGGGCCACCACACCTGGTTAATTTTTTATTTATTGTAGAGACGAAGTCTCAAACCCCTGGACTCAGGCAATCCTCTCACTACCACCTCCCAAAGTACTGGGATTACAGACATAAGTCACCCGTGCCTGGTGATAAAAAGTGTTAAAGGTAGACATTTCATCCTCACAATTCATAATTAGACACAAACATGTTGGTACGGAGATGAGTACAGAAAGGAAGTGAGATACTTTTACAACACGAAATTAGTTACTATCTAAAAGTTAATTTAGAACAATAAGTACATTTAACTGATGATTTAGAACTGAGATGGTACTAGACATTTGAAGTGGTGTTTAATTTTCATTATTATCCAATTTTTTTTTACATTTCTCTGTGAATTCTACAGTGTGGAAAACTTTAAAAATATTATAGCGGTAGAATGCAAAGTATCAATAATGTACCCTAATGTGAGCTATGGACTCTGGGTGACAGTGATATGTCCTTGTAGCCTCGTCAGTGTAACAAATGAACTGCTCTGGTGGGGGCTGTGGGTAGTGAGGGCGGCTGTGTGTGTGTGTGTGGGGACAGGGGGCACATAGAAAATCTTTGGACCTTCTTCACAATTTTGCTGTGAAGCTAAACTGCTCTAAAAAGTCAAATCTATTTTTAAAAGCCTTTCATTTTATTTTATTTTACTGTGAGAGTCAGAGGTTTATGATCAAATGTTGAAAGGGCACAATGCAGAGATAAATGTGTCTCAGGTTGAGAAACGCTGCCACTGCTGAGACTTCTCTTTCCTTTAAGCTGAAAGAAGCAAATACAGAATATTTTAGAACTGAGATGTTAGAGCTGTGTTTAAGTAATTGTTTTTGTATATCAGAAAAATAAGCACAAGTAAGAAACATAAAACAAACTTAGGGCCTGAGGACTAAAGAGTCTTAGAGACCGACTAATGCCTCAACTCTATTTAGAAAATTGGATCCCCCCCCCCAAGGAGTGGCTGACCTAAGGCTCTACTCCCATTACTGACAGAGCCTAGAGGGGAATTAAGGCCCCTGACCACCAGGTTGGAGTTCTGATAGAAATTCATCTCTTAGTCACTTTTCCAAAGTCTTATCACCAGGGCATTCTGCATACAATGTCTCCCCTAACTTGGCATGCAGCAGCCTCTTTGTGACTTCAGGAGTGATGGGACAATATGACATGGAGCATGTTGGGGAAATAAAACAATGCTGCTGACAAAAAGATCTCTTTCCCTGTACCTATATGGAGGTATGGGGCAGGAGTGGAGAGATAGAGAGAAGGGAGGGATTCATTATGGAGTAAGTATTAATGGATTTACAAAGTCTGTTCAAAATCTCACACAAATGTATACAGTAAAGTAGAAGAAGAACAATGAAAACTTACTATTTTCTTGAGAGACAAATGATTACCCTTTGTGATGGTCTCCTATGCATCTGTGGGCAACTCTTGAGTTAATTTTGGAAGTCTGTGTTTACAGGGGTAGGCCTTTGACCTTGGGCTGTAGCATCAAAATGTTAGGTTTCTTACGGTGCTCATTATTACATTTTCAAGGAGAGATCCTAAGGAGGAGAGGACTGGGAAGCAACTGCTTCCTTCCTCTCTATTAAACAAAGACAATTTCATCATTTTACCTTTATACGTGTTAAGTGAAATTTGGCCTAAAGCTGCCTCCATATGTATTGAACTGCAGCATAACAATACAGAAACAAACTGTAACCTATCTGAGTATATTCTTGTAACAAAGAGTGGGTCTCAGTCAACCCCAGCAGCTGAACTTCAGCCACTTACAACTTACACTGACCGACCATGTCCCTATAAAGCAAATGCCTCATCACTTCATGCCCAAATAAGACAAATGCCTAGTTGCAACCAGTCAAGCTATATCTTTATGTTGCTTCCCTTTTCTGCCTGTAAATACTGCCTGCCCACATTGCTAGGTGGAGCTTTCTAAACCTCTACTGGCTCAGGGCACTACGCAATTCATGAATTGTTCTTTGTGTGAATAAACCCTGCTCAATTATTTTGTCTAAATTTTTCTTTAACACATGACTGTATTAGCTTCTGACTGCTACTGTAATAAATTACCACAGTTTTAGTGACTTAGAATAACACAAGTTTGTAGTCTTACAGTTCCAGAGGTCAGAACTATAAAATAGGTTGGCAGGTTGGCTGCTCTGGGGACAAGCTGTTTCCTTTTCCTTTCCAGCTTCCAGAGGCCTCCCCCATCTTTTGGCTAATGGTCCCCTTACTCAGTTCCACAGTCAGCAGCATAAAATCTTCAACTCTCTCTCACTGTCCCTCTACTTTGGCCACATTGCCACCTCTGTCTGTAGTCAAATCTTCCTCTACCTCCTTCTTAGAAGGACTCTTGCAATTGTATCTGGTCCATTCACATGCTCCAGGATCATCTCCCCATCTCAAGAACCTTATTTTATTTTATTTTGAGTTGGGGTCTCACTCCATAGCTCAGGCTAGAGTATGGTGGCATGATCATGGCTCACTGCAGCCTCGACTTCCTGGGCTCAGGTGATCCTTCCACCTCAGTCTCCTGAGTAGCTGGGACTATAGGCATGTGCCACCACACCCAGGTATTTTTTTTTATATAGATGAGGTTCTGCTATGTTGCCTAGGCTGATTGTGGACTCCTGGGTTCAAGCAGTCCTCCTCCCTCAGCCTCCCAAAGTGCTAGGATTACAGGTGTGTGCCCTTATACCCAGCAAGATCTTTAGTTTAATCACAGCTACAAAGTCCTTTTTGTTATATAAGGTGACATAGTCACAGGTCCCAGAGATTAGGACATGGACATTTTTGGGGTCATATTCAGTCTTCCACAATTCCAAGGTCTTTGTGATCCAATGAACTTGGATTTCACTGTGGTCCGATGTGAGCATCACTCCAACTTCCCTGCCCCATGCAGGAGCTGGCAGTTTGAGTTATGTGAACATGGGGAGACAGCACTTTGCTGTCTTTCCTTGGTTTCTACAGATCAAAAGAGAAAATATTAGTATGGGGCTCCAAGTTTTGAGTTGCAACTTAATAGCATGATTGTACTACAGAAACACTAGTTTAAAATTTTAAAAACATTCTCTGGTTGGATAGGAATGAAAAATTGTCTGAATCACCATAGAGAGAAAGATGCAATCAAAGGAAACAGTCTGCACCTTTGACATCCAGAATCTCATTTCCTGACCTTCTCCCCTTTGAGAAATAATCAGTCATTTCTAAGGACATCAGGACTGGGATTGCCATGAACTATTAAAATTCTGCATGTTTGATTTCTGTATCTGTAACATAATCATACATGTGTTCAGCTTTCACTGAGGGAAATTTTAGCTGTACAACTTGTCCAGGAGAGTGGGGCCAAAGACTTTCAAAAGTGCCAGGAACCACTCAATAAAAGGGCACAAAAGAGACGAATACAGCTCTAAGGAATCAACAGACCTCCACTTTCTAATTTCACTGCTGCTGCTGCCCTCCACCTGGGCACTCAGCCTGGCTCATCTACCCTTTGACAAAGCCCTCTGAGTTGGTCCCTCAGGGACCTAGGATCCTGCCTCTTTTCCATTTAAAGATTCTTTTGACAACATTAGACCCACCAGGATAATTTATAAATTACGAATACTTCCTCACCCCTGATAATTCTAAGAGGAATATACAGCTTGAAAATTTTTTTGGGGGGGTGGATATGTTCACGATATAGATGATGGTTTCACAGGTGTATACTTATCTCCAAACTCACAAGTTGTATACAGATGCTCCTCAACTTACGGGTTACATACAATAAACTCATTGTTAGTTGAAAATATCATAAGGTAAAAATGCATTTAATGCACCTGACATACCAAATATCATAGCTTAGTCTAGCCTACCTTAAGCGTGCTCAGAACATTTACATCAGCCTGCAATTGGGCAAAGTCTTCTAACATTTATTTTACAATGAAGTGTTAAATATCTCACATGATTTATTGAATACTGTGCTGAAAGTGAAAAACAGAATGATTGTATAGGTACTTCAAGTACCGTTTCTACTGAATGTGTTTCGCTTTTGCACATTCGTCAAGTTGAAAAATCATAGCCAGGCTTGGTGGCTCAGCCTCTAATCCCGCGCCTTGGGAGGCTGAGGTGAGTGGATTGCCTGAGCCCGTGGGATCAAGACCCGCCTGGGCAACTTGGTGAGACCTCATCTCTACAATAAATCAAAAAATTGGCCGGGCGTGGTAGAGCGTGCCTGTAGTTCCAGCTACTTGGAAGGCTGAGGCAGAAGGATTGCCGGAGTCCAGCGGGTTGAGGCTGTGGTGACTGGGAGTGGTCACTGCACTCCAGTCTGGGTGACAGAGTGAGACTCCAACTCAAAAAAAAAAAAAAAAAGAAAGAAAAAAAAAGAAAAATCATAAGTTGAACCATTATAGAACAGGGACCATCTATATATTAAATATTTACAGTTTTTTGTATGTCAACCATAAAGTGGTTTTAAAAAAATCTAGCAGAGATGATTGCAGTAGAAAGTTAAACAAAACAAAAAACTCCTTTATCGCTCCATAGATATAAATACCAGTACCAATGTGTTACAAAGACTTCTATACATTACATGTTTATATTCTTTATATGAATGGCTCATACCACCCATATTGTCTGGGACGTACACCAGGTGCTTAATTACTCAGAGAAGGTTCTGTGGCCTGCCCTGGCCTTGCATCCCCTTTCACGTTGGGTTGTCTATCTATGGGGGCTTGGCTGTGGGATGTGGAGAAGTGCAGAGAAGAGATGAATAGACAGAGTAGACTGAGGGACGGCAGAGGAAGAGAAGAAAACACACAGCTATGAGCTAAGAGAAACATTGACCCTTTTTTGTTCTTGTTTTATCCTCCAAAAACAAAACAGACAACAACGATGAAAAACACTTTTTTCTTCTGAAGAGCTTTTTTGATAAAAATACTCATGAGATTGTGGACAGAGGATTGACTAAGACCTTTCTTCTTCAAGGCCACATTTGACCTTAGGTTGACTTTCTGGCTCTGTTTCCTGAACACCTGATAAAGTTGACAACACTTGTTGTGGTAAAAAAATAGGCCCTGATGGGTAAACTGCATATGCACCTCAAGGACTGTATGTGAGCTGGGCACATCTGGTGGGAAGTTTTGGGGTTCTTGGATGTGAGGACTTGCTCCTTACAGAAACCAAGGAAGCTACACCTATGAGATGATAGAAAAGACAAGTGCTCCTGTGGGACTGGGATGTATAAGCCTGAGTGGACATGCCCTCACTGATGTGGATCTTCACTCTGATCACCTGAGCTGCTGCTGAGGACTAGAGATGAGCCTCTCACTGCTGTGTGGACTGTTGAGGGCTTCCCTTGGGGGGTAATAGGGTGCTGCCAGGCTAGCTTATGGCATTTCCTGGCCCACATCCTTCTCAATGAGTCTGGTGCCAAAAGTAACCTGAGGTTGTCTCGTAAGACTGAATGTTTAGTCAAGAAGACACCTGGAGATGTTGCATAAGGCTACAGTAATAGACCTCAGCTCTATTCATGGCAAGCTTAATCTTGGAGAACATCAGAATAGATGCACTTAGAAATTAGACTAATTTTAAGAACTGCGTGTGCTGTGTATAAAAAATTATAAATATTAAATGATCACTTAGGATTTGTATAATTATAATTTTAATAATTTATGAGTTTAAACCCTATCACTTATGGCAATTCTAACTGAAATCTTATAATATAAAAATGATTCCAGAAGAAAGGATTAAGATGGCCAACAAGAAGCCGCTAGAGTGTGTTTCTCTCACAGAGTGAACCAAAATAGAGAGAGTTCCACAGCACTCAGAGAGAATTGAAACCAGCAGCCCACCCCACAATTCAGGAAAGAAGCAACAAGATCCAGAGAGTACAAGAGAAAAATAGATCCGCCAGGGTTGGAACTAGCCAGACTTGCTTAAATCACCACACATACCATGAGCAGCCTCCAGACACAGGGAAGAAGGTAAATGAGGGAGAATTCAGGAGTTCTGTGCTCCTGTTACAGTCTTTGAAGGCTTCCCTGAGCCTCACGGATCTCTAGTTCCTCAGGGGAAACTGCCTACCCACAGACGTGCTCTGCCAAAACCCACGTGGAGCAGTCCAGGGAAAAAAGTCCTGAGTGGCCCCAGCTGTCATTTCCCAGGAACTCAACCCTTGCTGAAGGCTGCTTTCTGGCCAGCCCAGGAGGGAATAAGAAGATCTGACACTTTCATTTGTTCCAAGGGCAAATTCCACTGTGGCAGTTCCTCACTGGGGCACAGTTCCTTCCTGTGAGTAGATCTGGGGCTAGCTATACTTGTTCCATTCTGAATGCAGACTGCCTGAGGCTAATGTGGGAGAGCTGGGTGGGACTTGTTGCCCTAGCAACTTTTCACTCCCCTAGTAAACTCTTCCGTGTACCCTCTGCACAACATGGTAGTGTTACCCCAGTGGCCAGGGACTTCTTCCCAATCTTCACTGATATAGCCAATCGAGCTTGTAAGTGGGGAGCTTGAGTGCTTTACTCCCCACCTATATCCCCTTTGAATACTCAAAACATACAAGGAACTTAGGAATCTCAACAGCCCTGCCTATTGTCTAGATCAGTTGGGTATTTCCTCAGATCAACACAAACCAAGCAGAAAGCCCATAGTGACCATCATAACTGGCTCTTTCCTGCAAGTGCCGTATCTTGACTGGAGGTCAACTAGCACCATTCATTGCATCTAATATAATGCCTCAACTTTTGGGAAGGTCTGATCCCAGGCCCTAGCTAACACCTTTATTTAAGCCACCCCAGCCACTCAGGATGGCTTGAAGCTGTGCAGGTACCTGGGACAGCATCACCACAGCTGGCAGTTGACAACTTACCACATCAAAGCTACAGACCAGTAACAAGTTGAAACGGTAATTAAAAGTCTCCCAACAAAAAAAAAAGTCCAGAACCTGACAGACTCACAGCTGAATTCTACCACACTTTCAAAGAAGAACTGGTACCAATTTTACTAAAGCTATTCCATAAGATCAAAAAAAAGGAGAATTCTTCATAACTCATGCTACAAAGCCAGTATCACCCTAATACCAAAGCCAGGAAAAGATAAAACAACAAAAAAAGAAAATTACAGGCCAATTTCCCAGATGAAAATAGAAACAAAATACTAGTATCTCAAATTCAACAGCATATTAAAAAAATCCACCATGATTAAGTGGAGTTTATCTTAGGGATGTAAGGATGCTTCAACATATGCAAGTTAATAAATGTGATCTATCACACAGATAGAACTAAAAACAAAAATCATATGATCATTTCAGTAGATTCAGAAAAAACATTTGATAAAATCCAGCATCTCTTCATGATAAAACCCTCAGCAGAATAGGCATAGAAGGAATATTCCTCAACATAATAAAAGCCACATATGACAAACCCACAGCCAATGTCCTGATCGGAGAAAAGTTGAACACATTCCCCCTAAGAAGTGGAAAAACATGGATGCCCACTTTCCCCCCTCCTATTCAAAATAGTACTGGAAGGCCTAGCCAGAGTGATCAGGTGAGAGAAACAAATAAAGCATATCCAAATTGGAAAAGAAGAAATCAAACTATCTCTGTACACTGACAAAATGATCTTACACCTGGAGAATCCTGAAGCCTCCCCCAAGACTCCTGGACTTGAAAAATGAATTACGTAGTTTCGTGATACAAAATCAGCATACACAGATTAGTTAGCACTGTTGTATGCCCATAGTGATCAAACTGAGAATCAAATCAAGAACTCAATTCCATTTACAATAGCGGTCAAAAAGTTAAAATACCAATGGATATATTTAACCAAGGAGGTTAAAGATCTCTACAAGGAGAACCACAAAATTCTGATGAAATAAACAGTTGGGGACACAAACAAATGGAGAAATATCCCATGCTCATGGATTAGAAGAATCAACATTGTTAAAATTATCATATTACCCAAAGTAATCTATAGAATCAACATAATCCTTATCAAACTACCAATATCATTTTTCACAGAATTAGAAAAACAATCCTAAAATTCATATGGAACCAAATAGCTAAAACAAACCTAAGCAAAATGAGCAAAGCTGGAGGCATCACATTACCTGACTTCAAATTATACTACAAGGCTATAAGAGTAACCAAAACATCATGGTACTGGTACAAGAGCAGACACATGGACCAATGGAACAGAACAGAGAACTGAGAAATAAATTCAAATACCTACAACCAACTGATCTTTGACAAAGCAGACAAATATACATTGGGGAAAGGATAGCCTATTCAACAAATGGTGCTGGAAAAATTGGATAGTTATATACAGATAAATGAAACTTGATCCCTATCTCTCATTATATACAAAAATTAACTCAAAATGGATTAAAGGCTTAAATGTCAGACCTGAAACAATAAAACTCCTAGAAGAAAACTTAAGAAAAACTCTTCTGGACATTAGCCTAGGCAAATAATTTATGGCTAAAACCCCAAAAGCAAATGCAACAAAAACAAAAATAAATAAGCAGGACTTACCTAAAGTAAAATGCTTCTGCACAGCAAAGGAGATAATCAATAGAGTAAACAGGCAATCTACAGAATGGGAAAAGATATTCACAAATTATGTATCTGACAAAAGATTAATATCCAGAATCTACAAAGAACTCAAACAAATCAGCAGGAAAAAAGCAAATAGTCCCATTAAAAAGTGGGCAAGTGACATGAATAGACATCTCTCAAAAGAAGATATACAAATGGCCAACAAACATATAAAAAAAGCTCAGATTCACTAATTATTGGGAAAATGCAAATTAAAGTCACACCGAGATACCACCATACACCAGTCAGAAGGGTTATTATTAAAAAAAAAAAAAAGAGAGATGCTGGTGCAGATGTGGTGAAAAGGAAACACAATCTCTATGGAAATTGATACAGAGATTTCTCAAAGAGCTTAGAGCAGATTGAATAGTAATTCAGTCCAGCAATCCCACTACTAGGTGTCTACACAAAGGAACAGAGGCTGTTATCTAAAAAATACACCTGTTCCAGCCTGTAATCCCAGCACTTTGGGAGGCTGAGGTGAGGGGATTGCCTGAGCCTATGTGTTCTAGACCAACCTGGTCAACTTACCGAGACCTCATCTCTACAATAAATAAAAAAATTAGCTGGGCGTGGTGGTGCATGTCTGTAGTTCTGGCTACTTGGAAGGCTGAGGTAGAAGGACTGCCTGAACCCAGGAGGTATGGTCGTGAGTGTGCCACTGCACTCCAGCCTGGGCAATGGAGTGAGACTCCAACTCAAAAAAAAAAAAAGACACCTGCACTCATGTGTTTATCACAGCACAATTCACAGTTTCAAAGAAGTGGATACACACACACACACACACACACACACACACACACACACACACACGTCCGGTCGTGCATGTGCACCTACATACCGTGGACTGCTATTCAGCCATCAAAAAGAATGAAATACCGTAATGTCTTTTGTAGCAACTTGAATGGAATTGGAGAACTTCATTCTAAGTGAACTAACACAGAAACAGAAAACCAAACACGGCATATTCTCATTGATAAGTGCAGCTAAACTAAGGATGTGCAGAGGCATAGGGAATGGTATGATGGACATCAGAGACTCAGAAGTGGGAAGGAGGGAAGAGGTGGAGGGATAAAAGAAAAAATCACCTATCGGATACAATGTGTACTGGCAGGGGTGGGTACATTTAAGTGCCAGATTTCTTCACTACTATACAATGCATCTATGTAACCAAAAACTATTTGTACTCCCTAAAACTATTTAAATAAATAAATAAACAAATAAACAAGTAAATAAATGACTTGGATCTGAAGGACCTAACATGTAAATAGACTTTACAGTTTTTGTCAAAAGCATCCATTTTTTATGTGTGAGAACACATTACAGTTGCTCGGTGTCTGAGGGATCCTCAGAGATTCTACTATTCTGGGAGAGCACTTTTGAAACAAACACCATTTATAAGGCACCACCAAACCACGCATGTGTAAAATAATCTGTTGCTCTTACGCTGTTCACATCTGTGCACAGGCTCTGAGCGCTGTCGTTCACAGTCCTGGGTGCAGACAGGCCTGGCCTGCGCTGGCACATGCTGACTAGGAAGCATTGACCCAGTTCGAGCCCTGCAGCCCAGTTGGCAGCCAGGTGTGTTCTGAAAATGTAAACATGTGGTTTGTTCTGTATTTACTTTTGTTCGCAATTGATTTTGTGTTTTGTTGGCAGTTTGAACAGACTGAATCCATACTGACTAACAATGAGTATGTGTGTGTGTGTGTGTGTGTGTGTCTGCGATGGTGCTAGATATACCACAAAGAAGCAAAGGGAGAATAACACAGCGGTTATGAAATGCACACTTGGTTGTGTGTAGAGATCAACAGGCATTGAGGGACTGAGGAGACTTTATGGGGCTCATTGTGAATGACGGCATGGCCTGTGATTGTGCAGTAATTGCTGCAAAAGGGTCTGGGGGAAACTATGGTGGGGGTATCCAAAGAGTCCATGAACACTGAGGGTTTGGAAGCTTCAGGGTCAATCCTCCAAGCCTGGCTAGCATCTCTGAGGGGGCCAGGTTGTAATGATCACTGAAGACCACTGCAGTGGGCCCACCTATTAGGCCCACGGCTGTGCTGTGTCTCCCTAGAATTCCGGTGTCGAAATCCCAGCCCCAGTCTCTCAGAATGTGATCTTATTGGAAATTATTAAGTTAAGATGGAGCCTTTAGTGTAGGGCCTAACAAGAAAATGAGATGAGGACACAGACAGGTACAGAGGGGCCACCATATGAAGACACAGCCAGCCAAGGGGAAAAGCCTCAGGAGAAACCAACCCTGCTGACACCTTGACCTCAGGCTCCAGAATGGTAAGAAAATAAATGTCTGTTGTCTACGTCACCAGTCTGTGGTATTTTGTTATGGGAGCCCTACTTCCAGAAACTTAGTCCCCAGAAACTTAGCCAATATTTTTGTACCTGCCCCCAGCAGAGGGTGGCAGCGGGTTCTGGTGAGAAGGCAATCAAGGCTTGGATTGGGAAGGTACCATGCTGTTCCCTGGGAGGTGAGGAAGGAAAGCGAAGGTGGAACAAAGGTAGGAGGACAGTTTTGAAGGAGCACAGTGTTAGGCTTCATGTTCTGCCCTCAGCCCAGCATCTCCTACTAGCTCCAGTATGAGGGGAGTGTCTCTCCCGCAGTCCTAGAGGGGTATTTGAGACCAGGAGTGGGGAGTGGTCCCCTCCCTTCCAACCTGAAAACCCAAGAGACTGCTTCTGAGCTACTTCCTGTCATCAGAGAAACGCAGGCTATCTCTCAATTTCTGACAGAGATGATCACGTTGTCACTTGTCACATGTTAACTCTTTGAGAACGCAGGAAAATGGAGCCACTGGAAAACTCATCCCTATGGTGGGCAGCCTTGTGAAGTGCAGGGGTGCCAGATGTGGTGATGTGGTGACCTTGGCCCGCCCAGCTGACGTGCCCAGGCTAGGACAGTTCTGTGCAGGGCAGAGGGTACCTGGGAGCTTGCTGGTCAAATCCGAGCCCCCAGCAGAGCCATGACGCCCCCCTAGAAAGGCTCCACAGTGACAAGACTGGCTTCCAGCAGAAATCAAGCAGTGCTTGGCTTCCTGTGGACTTTGCCTTGCAAGTCTTCCATGGTTTTGAGTTATAGAATTTTGATCCGAGCTTGGCTCAGGTGTCTCTGTCCCTGTTCAGCACAGTGGCCATAGTCGGTGAGTTTATAGCCCAGTAGCTTGGGTTTGTAGTTATTCCACCTCTGCAGAGAAGACAAGGATTCTTCTGCCTCCCTGGGGGTTAGTTTCCACCTAACCAAGAGTTTACGTTTAACTCTTTGCACTTCTTACTGTATTTCAAATTGCCTGTTTTTAGGTTGATAAAAAGACACTGAGTTTCTGAAGATTATATATATATATATATAAAACATGTTTTTAGTTGGAGTCTCACTCTGTCACCCAGGGTAGAGTGCACTGGCACAATCACTGCAAGCTGCTCACTGCAGCTTTGACCTCCTGGGTTCAGGTGATCCCCTCCACCTCAGCCTTCTCAGTAGCTGGGACTGCAGGCATGCATGGCTAATTTTTGATTTTTTGTAGAGACGAGATCTCACTATGCTGCTTAGGCTGGTCTCAAACTCCTGGGCTCAGGCAGTTCTTTCACCTTGGCCTCCCAAAATGCTAGAATTGTAGACTTGAGCCACCACACCTGGTCTGTATGTAGAAAGTTAATCCTGTATTTACACAAAATGTTTAGTACATTTTGAATCATTTTAATTTATTAAGTAGGATTGGGTCAGTTTCTATTATGGACCTGGAGGGAGAGTCTTCTGGAAATTGCTTGTAGCTACTCAAACCGACCTCAAACCTTATTCTTTGCATATTATGTTATTTATTTTTCTGGAATCCTCTCTCTCTTGCACATTTCACAAACTGCTCATCTTCCTCAGTGCAGCCACTGCCTCCTCTGGGAAGCCCTCCCTGCCTCTACTCAGCAGCCTGGGCTCCTCTCTGTCCTCTACCTCCCACATTCTGCCTTGTGGCTGCCTTATCCCAATCTCTGCTTCCTTATCTGTATGGCTTTCTCTCCTCCTCTTCGGTGCTTTCTCCTCATCTTACAAGGTCACTTTTCATTGGATTTAGGGCCTGCTCAATTAATCTAGGATGATCTTATCTCCAGAGCCTTCATTTACTTACATCTGCAAAGACCATTGGATTAAGGTCTTATTCACATGTACTGGGGGTTAAGACTTGTACATATGTTTCTGGGGATCACAATTCAAGCCACTACATGTTTGATGTGAGATAGAGTTTGGAGTTCACTACTTTTCATCTGGATATTCAGTTGTTCTACTGTCACTGATTTAAAAGACTATTTATTTCCCCATTAAATCATCTTGGACTCTTTGTTGAAAATAAATTGACCATTTATATTTCTGAACTCTCGTTCAATTCTATTGATCAATATGTCTGCCTTATGCTAATACCCCACTATCCTGATTACTATAGCTTTAATCATCCTTCTATCCTTGAGACCAGGTAATATAAATCCTTTGCTCTTTTTCAAAATTGTTTTGACTATTCGTGGTCATTTGAATTTCCATATGCATTTTTAAAATTAGATTCTTAATTTCAAAAAGCTTGTTGGTATTTTGATGGAGAGTATATTGAATCTTAAAAAAAATTTTTTTTTAAAGATGTGGGGTAAAATTCAGGATTAGGTATAAAGATGTTCATTATGCAGGTACCCTTGTTGATGAGGTGTGCCCTCCCTCCCAGCAGTTTCCCATACTGCCAATCCCACTCACCCCTCCTCTGGCAGATCCTTTTCTTACAGTATTACGATAATTGTTCAAGGTCTGCTTATGAGTGAGAACATGTGATAAAGAGTATATTGAATCTATAGATCTATTTGGAGAGAGTAGACATCTTAACAATATTGAATCTGGCTCAATAAGTTGAATCCATGTTATTGCATGATCTGTCTATTTCACTGACAGGAAGTTCACAACTTAGTTATTATTGTAGTTACTGGTGAATCTTAATTGTTTGAAAGTAAGGAAAAGTGATGCAAAGATTAAATAGAATCTACAAATAGCATGTTGGAGTGGGGTCAAGGGGTCAGTGGTGAAATGTCTTGACTGCAGAACTGTATCCAAAGAGTCTAGTGTCCAAATCAGTGTTCATGGGAAGGATGTGAGACAGGGCTGGATCCTGGCTGGTATGTAATCCAAGGTGACTGCTTTTCAGGGGAGAGGGTATCGAGACAGTGGAAAGTCTGTCAGAAGATGAATGGAAGGGATAGACTGGAGTTATAGGCACAGGAGACAGAGATGGTCAGTGGGCTGCTGGGAGATGAGCCAGGTGAGCTTGAGAGGATGAATGGACTTGAGATTCCAAATAGAAGCTGTAGTGCCAGGGCTCCAAGGCACTTATTTCTCTTTCAGATGAAGTCAACACTACAGCAAGGTAAGGCAGGCTCTGGGCATATGGGGCATAGAAAGGTTACCTTAACTGGAGCAGCAGGTGGTGATCCCATGCCTTACAGACAGGGTAACAGTGGGACATACACGTATATCCCGTCTTAGCTAGACTTGCCTTCAAAAGCCATCTCCTGAGTCAAAAGTCAATTGCTGAATAATCAGGCCTTAACACAGCAGATATTTTGAAGCATGAAAAATCATACCAGTGGGGGAACAGGTACAGTTACTAGGAAACTGTGGGTTTTCAAAAAAGTCTTTTTGTCATGTCTTGTGGTACACCTGTAGTCCCAGTTACTTGGGAGGCTGAGGCAGGAGGATTGCTTGAGCCCAAGAGTTTGCAACTGTAATGCACTGTGATTGCACCTGTGAATGGTCACTGCATTCTGCCCAAGCAATATAGCAAGACCACATCTCAAAACAAGCAACATGAAAAAAAAACTCAAACAATGAAATAAAAGGGTAATTTCTGCATATTTGACATAGAGTGAATTTGATTTGAAAAACTACACATAAAAAGACCATGAGCAATGATTGAAGTGGAAAGCAATGATTAAAAATAGAACAAATTGATGCACCCAAAGGAAAGTTAGCATCTCACTTCCTCTCTGCAATGACAATACTTTAAAAGCCACAGCTGGCAGCTATTCGAAACCTGCTCTCTTTCACACACAGGTGTTGGCATCAACTTAGACATCAAAAAATTTTAAACTAGTGGGAACTTACTTTTTTACAGCACCCCCATTACTTTCAACACACCGAAGTTTAAAAATGAAACAAGTCAGAGCCTAATGTTAACAGATCTATTGCAAAGAACTACTTATTTGATCAAATTAAATTGTTTGGTTTATTTTATTTTATTTTATTTTATTTTATTTTTGAGTTGGAGTCTCACTCTGTTGAGCAGGCTGGAATGCAGTGGCACGCTCACGGCCACTGCAGCCTTCACTTGCTGGACTCAGGCAATCCTTCCACCTCCAGCCTTCCAAGTAGTTGGAACTGCAGGTGCATGCTACCGCACCTGGCTAATTTTTTGATTTATTGTAGAGACAAGATCTCACCAAGTTGTCCAGGCTGGTCTTGAACCCCTGGGCTTATGCAATCCTCTTGCCTTGGCCTCCCAAAGTGCTGGGATTATAGGCTTGAGCCACTGAGCCTGGCCTTGTTTGGTTTATTTTACCTAAAACACTGCCATTTAAATTTGAGTAGTCAAGCCTTATTTCCTACTTCTTTTGCCTTTTCCCTGGAGGCCTTTCCACTCTTTTAGATGAAGAGGAAGCCCTGCCCAACATGTTTATAGAACACACTCCACAAGGGTAGCCAGCAGAAGATGAATTTGGAGACAGAAAACTCTTGCAGTTATAGAGATTCTGAACTGGATAGTCAACTTTTAATCTAAATAAGCAACTTGCTTCTAACCCAGTTGGCAGTGCCTGCTTTTTTTTCCTCTAAGGTCATGGTGGTATAAGACCCGAACATAAAGGTCAATATTATGTGCTTCCCTGACAGCTGGTAAAATTGAAAGGGGTGGGAGGAGCTAGACTAGCTCAACAACAAGTCCTCCCCAAACTACCCTGCTTATCATGGGGACCAGGCACAATTTCCGGTAATCTCTGATTAGTTAGCTTCAGTTCCCTGCCAGTCCATTAAATATTCCACCAAGCCAATCAGATACCTGCAGGAACCAGGGTGTATCCCTCTTGTTACTACTAATCCTGGCTTGCAAGCCTCTGCTTATTTACCTTGTTCATGAAGGCAACTTCCGTGGGTCTCCAGCATCCTCTGTCCCTTGGCTGTGCATACCTGTGACTGGAAATTGCTATCCATCTCATTCATCTCATGTTGTGTGTTTGGCCATCTCCCATAGTCCTAGAGTGGGAATTCCTTTTTCATCAAGGATAAATAGGAAGCAATTGAAAGTCATTTGTAAAGTGTATAACTGCATCATCCTGACATCAGGCTCTGGTGCAGTGAACATGCAGTTATTTTGGGGTCTAGTCACTCCAGTGGCTCTTCCTCTTTTCTCTCTGATGTTTTAATGTCCCCTTCCATCTTCATGTTCTTCCATCTTCACTCTAGGCTTAGAAATACCTTTCTACTTCTTTTGTATCTCCTGTTCCAAAAAGCCCTCCTATTTTCACAGTTTAGTTGGTTCTGGATTTATAGATCTAAATCTTCAACTGAAACTCTTGTTTCAGAGTACCAGCTACTTGTGGAGTACATCTGTGTTAATGCCTGGGTATTTTTTAAAAAACTAAACATGTAAAGCATCTCATCCTTTCTGTCTCTTTTCTGAAGTGTGCTTGCCATTCAGCATCATTGTTCCTACTGGTCCCCAAGACTAGTTTCTGAGAGAAGTGACCCCCTTTCTCTGCTTTCTTCATTCAGGCCCTCACCATAACATGTCAGCTCTTGCTGCAACTCTCCAAGCTCCACTTAGGAAAGGTGGTTCATAAATCAAACTTGAGAGTCAACATCGATCCCAGCTGCCAACAACCATCATTTATGACCACCCATTGGGTGGGTTAGAGACATTTCCTCAAGGTAAATCATTAGAACAATTAGAAGAGACAGACAAGGCAGCATCGTATCACGTTCCCTTTCTTGCAATTACTGGAAGTTGAGTGATACATTAGTTACTGGAAGGTGCTGGAATCTGTCAATTCTAAACAATGTGAGGGTTTAGCCATTTATTTTTAATTATCTCCAAGCATTGCCATTTTACGACTCCTCAGGTTGGAACTTGCTTGTTTTCTGAATGTGTCTTTCAGGTACGTACAGTTGTGGGAAGTGGGAGGGGTGAACAGCAGCCTCTGTCCTCATCCTGGACCTCCTGGCCAGAGTAATGGCTGGTTGAGGAACTCTGAACTTCCAAACTCTCCTTCCTGGAGAAATTCTCCTGTGCAGTTGCTCCTTTACAGATCAGATTCTAATTTCCTAACACTCTGGGAAGACCTTCCTTTTTCTGGCTCCATGCTAACCTTATCAGTCTTATCTGATGGGGTCCCTAACACCAAACCCCCTTCAAATGGTTCTTTGGGTCCCCTTACCCCAAATGCTCTTCTACTCTTCCTTCCAGTCTGGGTGGTAGCTGACCCCTTCTGTCCGTTGTTCCTTAGATCTCCAGTGCATGAACTCATATTAATCTTTCTGTCCTCTAAACTCTTCACCCAGCAGCTTAGCCATAGTCTGGGTAGCATTGCCATGGTCTCTGGCAGGGTCATGTCTGGTCACAGAAACCTATCTTCTGAAGCCTTCACAGGCTTTCTGCACAGGCATATAGTAAATGGTTGTTGATGCTATTAAATTGGCTAGTCTCTTTGGTGAGTCCTTTTGTTTTGCTGTTTGGTGTCAGGAATCCCAGCTCAGGAAATGGATGTATAACCTTCTTCATCCTGCAGTTCGGTGCCAGCATTGTACTAAGATTTCAGTGGTCCTGATTCCCCTTTCTTTTACTGTTTTTGGATTTGTTTTTATGAATGGTTTTGTTTTCCATGAGAGTGTTTTCTCAAATACAGATTTCTTTCTGAAATGATACCTACCTTCTGGAACAACAAATGTTCCCTGTCAGCTCAACAGAGCAGCTCCTGTGCTTTTTCTAAGACCCCTCTTATGCCCAGGCCCCATTATTCATCCTGAAACTTGTACAAAAGGTCCTGGTTGAATACTTGTCATTTACTCTTTCTCAAAAACTAGCTAGGAAAAACGAAACCATGAGGTAAGATGAGTCAAGGTTTGTTCTGAATAAGTTGGCAGTCACTTTAAAACTGATTTGGGGGCATGATAGAACTGCATTAGGATTTTTTTTTTTTCCTCAGTTGGATAATATTTTGATTTTTGGGGACAGCATTGTATATTATTGTTTTGCAACCAAATAATAGTAACTGCATAATATTTCTCTAAAAGTTTCTCTAAAAGTATTTTTCTCCAAGTGTTTTTTGAAGTAGAAGCCCTGTATTGTAAGTATCTGTATATCAAGGAGAGAATGCTGAGCATTGAAACAGGAACTTCCAGCCACACTATCACCACTAGAACGCAGCTGCCTCTTATTGCAAGAGATTTACTCTGAGGCATTTCTAATCTCTGTCCATTGTATCAGCCTGTCTCAACTATTAGTGGCCCAGAAAAGCATCGCATTCAGTAATTTGTAATCACAACCAAAATCCCTAGACGAGCTAAGCTCAGCACTAACTTTATAATGAGAAGAAACCCACTGCATACTTTTTTCCTAGGTTCCTAGGTTTCCTAGCTGACTTATGGTCCCACACTGAAGCAGGTTATTCACATTTTCAACTCAATTTAGTTTAGCAAATTACTCACTTATTGAGTTGGTGGACTTGGGGGGAAGGTACTTTTCATGAGGGTTAAGAGGGCTAGCTTCAGAGCCCAACTGCCTAAGCCTGATACGCTTGAAGGCTCAGTTTTTTTCATGTGTAAAATGGGTGCAGTGATACTGCCTATGTCACTGGTTTATTAAGAAAATTAAGTGGGATAATGTCTGTAAAGTGCTTGAGACCTTATCTCTTTGGAAACTCTAATGGTTAGTCAATAAAATATTATTATTATCCTGGCAAATGTTTAATTTTCCAAATGGTGTAAGTTAAGAGCTCCTACTGCAAAGCAGTTCACTTATTGACAAAATTGCAGACACAGGAGATGAATGACAAAGCAGAGAAGACAGGCCTGGAAGATGCTGGAACCAATGGAACTCAGACACAATTCATGATCACTTACCTGACAGCTGAAGCTGTGATGCCTCTCATTTTAAAAAATCCTCTGGCATTTAGAAAATAGTAGGCACCACAGGGATGCCAAACACGGTATGGAGATATTTTACTAGGTGTCAAATGTGATGAGGTCTTTTGACTTCTGTTATACATTACACTCTGCAGTGAGGTAGAGTCACAGAAGATAGGTGAACACATGTTTATGTTATAGAAAGGCAAGGGTTTTACTGGACTAAAAACGTATACAAATAAACCAGCAGGCCAATGTGGCCACATGAAAGATGACTGAAGCCTCAGACCCCAGTATTGAGGGTATTGGAGTCAAGGCTAGCCAGGCTTGTGAGCTGCACTACCTGTCTGTTGAGGGAGAACAGTCTTAGGAGCCATGTTGACAAAGCGAGGCTCTCGGTGCTCCTAGCACCACGATGCTGAAGGTCTGCATGTTTTTCATGGAAAGTTGGAGAAGAAGAGAAGAGAATGGGCAGGGAGGAGAAGGGGAGGTATAAAATAACCACTGTGCACCTGTCAAGAGCAGTAAGAAGAAGCGTCGGGTTGCTGTAAAGGCAGATTTTAGTGGGGATGTGGTGGCCCCACCAGAAAATGAGCCTCTTCCACAGGTAGTGAGCACTTACCCTGTAGCACTCAGACACAGGACAGCCCCCTTCAGAGAGGCTGTGAGGCATTCTTATGCTGGTGTCAGGCTGGAGTGATGACGTCTCAATTCCTTTGTAGTTCTGATGCTTTAATTCTCAATGATCTCCTCTGACCATAACGTGCCTTGTTTTTTTTCTTTTCTCAGGCCCTGCTTGTTTGCTGGCCAGTGCCACCAAGCCTGCCAATGGCTTCTGGGTCCCTGCATGGGTCATTCAGGGGCTCACTAGGAAACAGAAACCATGTAAGTTTTAACACAGAGTCTTTAAGTGATGTAGGGAAGATGGCAGTATTATGTTAATCTCAAAACAAAACAAATCCCCCAACACATCATAGGACATCAATAAATTACATTTTGGAAACATGACATAAAAAGAGTGATTTCCATACAGGGAAAAGTTACACACAGGTGAGGGAGAACCTGACAAGCCAAATGGGGACACTGAGGTCACTCAGGAATGAGTAACATGTTGTTACCTTCAGATCGCAGGACAGAGAGTGGAGAAGATACTCTTTTTTTTTTTTAATCGATATTTTTTATTTTGATATTGTGGGGTACAGTTAAGGGTTAGGTATACAAATATGCTTCATTCAGGCCCCCTTGTTGATAACAGGTGTCTCCTCGTCTCCAGACAGATGTTTATTACCATTAGTCCCATCCCCCCCCATAGTTTCCCAACACTGTCAGTCATTTTCTTATAGTAGTGCATTGGATGATCAAGATCCACTATATGAGTGAGAAACAAAGATCTGAGAAGATACTCTTGACATCCAAGAACCATGACCACAGCTGGAGTAGAGCTGGGGTCAGGCTTGTTCTCCAGTCCCCCGAGCAATGGAGGAGTCCAGAGGGCCCCAGTCTCTCCTTTCTCTCTGCTTCCTTATCTTCCATCCATGCCTCTTCTGAAAGAACTATCCAGAACCAACCCTGGGCCTTGGGAAATGCAGCCTGCAGGAGCCAGACCCTTGTTGCACAGAGCAGGGGAAGGCTGAGGAATAGATCTGAAGGCAACCTGGCCTGGAATGGTTGTCTCTCAGGCATACAAAAGGCATTCATGTCTCCTATGACTGTGGATTGGTCAGAGGTCTGCAAATCTATGATGGGCCTAGCTGTACGACTCCAGCTACGGATCCAACTTTGCTCAGCAACTCTTTTGGGTTGCTGTCTATTTCAAGAATTTCACATCCTCCTTTGACCAGGTGCTGGTCCAGGCATGTATTTTCCTGACAGCAGCAGAGACACAAGAGGAAAGAAGAACACCTGGGACCTCTTATTAAGGTCTGCATGCAGATGGGATGCACTGGCTCTTCTACCAATACCTCCTCAACCAAAGTCTATTACCTGACTGAACCCACCATCAAGGAGTGGGGAGGCACACTCCACTTTTTGTGGGAGGAATTGCAAAGTTAAATCGCAAATGTTGTGGCCACAAGGAGGGGTGAAACAATAGGGTCAATAATTTAACCTAATACCACTTCTTTCATAGCTCAACCTCCATTCTTCCTGTCTATCCTCTAGAGTCCAGCATAAGGCACCATCCATCCTTCAAGTGTCAGCTTGACTCACAGTTCCATCAGTATCTGTCCAAGTCCTGGGTTGCAAACAACACAGTCCCCTGTCCCATCTCACAGGGTTCCCTGTGATCTGCAGACTCCTAAAATAAATTTGACTACATGCTGACCTGACTACTTCCAGCTGGTACAAGCATATAATGCAGGTGTGTAAACCGGGCCTGAGTGTGTCCTTCTACCATCCATCTATTGGTCACAGGGAGCTTTCTCTGAGGTTCTGAACATGGTGTAGGGGAGGAAGGTGCTGTGAGGATCTGAACTGCAAGAGTTCATGCCACTACTTGTGCCATCTGGACTTGTGCAAGCCCAGTCTCACTTATACCCATGTTAGTCTGATCACAGCTCATGCTGTGGGCATCTTGCCTTATAGCTTGGTGGATCAGACACCATCGGAAGCATGATGGGCAGCTCAGGCCTCAATGGTCACTTAGATTCCCACAGTAGAGTATAGTGTGATGTTTACTGTGATGTCCCAGCAGCCAGTCAGACATGAATTGTCAGAGAAGAATAGTCATTTGCAGAAAGGGACATGATTCTGCTCTGCTCCCTAAGGGTCTGTGCCAGAATCCTCTGTGGGTGGTGCCAGAGATCTCTACTGCCCACTTCTTGGAGGTTTGAGCACCACTTGGTTTCTCTTGAACCGTCTCCTTATGGCTGACATAGGGAGTAGAGAAGACATTCAGATGTGAGACATGTGGCCCCCAAAGTCGAAAAAGCCCAGGATTGGTATTGCCAGGTATCCTAGAGGGAGCTGGACATGGCATAATCTCAAACAAGAAAACCTCACACGGCCCTCTGGGCACTGGATGACTCACTCCTGATGTGACAGCAACAGCCACTTCTTCTATGGTCAAAAGACAGCCTTAGGTTTGAGTCTGGTATTTCTTATCCGAATAACTCATTGTCACGGCCCCAGGTAGTCCTTTCTGACAAAAGTTGACTCTTCACCCAGTTTGGCTTCTGCACCACATTCCTTGCACATTCATCTCTCAAACACTACCAAAGTGCACACACTCAGTGTTCCCATTCAGTGAGTTTTTTTTTTTTTTGCCCTTTCCTTACAAACAGCATCATATGGTCTTGCATCTTTGCCCAGTTCTTTATTTCTACAAACCTTAGGAGGGTAGGATTGTGGAGCTCCAAGAAGTTTGTGATTTGGCACTGCAGGGTGGCAGGGACCCTGAGGGAGCAGATCATCTCAAATAGCCTGGACAGAAAGTAAGGAGAACATCTGCAAACTTCAGCTCTGTGCAGGAGGCCCTGAGGCCTGATGCAGGTGACTTGTTCCTTTCAAGTCTTTGCTCAGTTAGAAGATAAGAGTGGGCTCGTGGAAGTTACAGAGAGTCAGGATGTGTGAGATAATTTGCAAATTTAAAGTGGACTTACATAAATAACAAGTGTGATGAGAGCAAAGTCTTATGGAAAGCATCCCTTGGACATTCTTTCTCTTAGGTTCTCAAGAAGTATGGAAGGAATAATTTTTTAGAGATAATTTTGATGTAGTTCTTCATATTCTTTCTCAGGGAGTAGGGAAAGTTTACTCTTGCTTCTAGTTCCTCTTTTACCTGACTTTACAAAATTTTTAAGCTGGATGTGTTATTTTCATTCTATATTTTCCTGATTGATGTACCTATTATGTTTTTATTTTACTCATTTGTGTTGTTAATTCATTGTTTACTCTCTGTCTGAACTGAGGGGTAATAGTGGATGGATTCAATTTGAGGTTGAAAGAGACATTGCATAATAATTAATAAAGTATAAAAGACTGGAGGGCCTTTGATAGAAGTAGAGAAATCAACCCAACTTTCCCTTAAAAATTAATGATTACAGTTTAAAAACAAAAACAAAAACAAAGAAATGGACTCTCCTGTTTTTCAAGGTCGAAACTTACATTTGTCTTATCTGAGTTCCCTTTTTGGGATATCAATCCTTAGGCCTATAATATCAAGTAACTGAAACTCACCAGATCACCATATCTGGACAATGAGATGTTAGACCCTCCCTAGTTTCTGTTTACTAACTTGTCTTCCTTATCCTTCCCCAATTCCTGTTGATCAGGGCCTCTTTCTTTTCCTACTCTAATTCCTGTTTTCTACATTCCTGCCCCACTATGTAAACCCCTGACTTTGGTGGGATGGGGGGATGGATTTGAGAATGAATCTCTCATTCTTCTTGGTTGGTATCACCCAAATAAAAAGACTTCTTCCCTGGCAATATGCATTGTTTCAGTGATGGGCCTTCTATGCAATAAGCAACAGGACCCTTGGTGTTTTGATAACAGTAGCAAACATATTCACAGTACTCATAAGATTTAAAGTTAAACTGGCACTATGTTATAACCAAGCACAATAGTAAGTCATAGGTGACACAGATGGACTGTTGATGCTCAGGATTACAGCACACATAAATTGCACTTAAATGAGATGGAATCAACAGTGCACTACCCATCACTGTGATCTTCTCATTATGGTTTCCAATATCATCCAGTGGTTGAGGGATAAAGAGTGGGTCATCTATGCCATGTCCTCTCAATCCCTAATATTTGGGCCACCACATTTGAGCTTTTCACTTGCCCTCCAATCTCCACAGCCATCAATCATTGAGAATCGGGACTTTTCACAGCCCAGGGAGGAATGCAAGTCTTTCAGCACCAAGATTAGGACAGTCCCTGGCCATCTGGGACCAATGGAGCGTGATATACTTGCCATGTAAAGATGTGTCAGCCTCAAAATGAGTTGAAGACCATGTGGGACTAATATTGATCATAAAATGAATAATTGTGAAATTTGAAAATTAAAATTTATTTATTCAGATCAGCTGGCTAGTAAGTTCTGTTCCACATGCACAGCCTAGAAAGGCAAAAATAAAAAGAGTGAAAAGAATATCAATTGTTCAGTTGACCTTCCTGGAAGATCTCAAATGCTCCCCAAAATGAAGTTGGAGGACCACATTCTCCCACAAAAATCCATTAGTCTGACTTTTGAATATTTGAAAACTGTGATCATTTACATGGGGGCACATGGCTAATGAAAATAATTGTGTAGTCAATACTACCATGGGATTAGTTTACTGGGCTAGAATCCAAACGTTGAAGCCCTTTAGAAACATTAACACTTATACATATGCTAACCATAGATAGCACTTTGTTGTTCTTTTTTATGGGAAACAAGTTATTTTTAAAAATTTTATTTTATTATAAAGATATGGAGTATAAGTAGGGATTAACTACATAAGTAGGATGCATACAGGTAAGTTTAGGCCTCCAAATTGTCCTCTCTTCCCCTGGTTTGGGACCAGTTACCCTTTGTGTTGTTACATGTCCCCCCTTCCTTCCTCCCTCCACTGGCAGTGCATGGAGACTGCCGATTCCTCCCTCGTGCTAATGTGATTAGTGTTCTGGTCCCACTTATGAGTGAGAACATGTGGCATTCAGTTCTTGTTTCTGTGATAGATCACTAAGTATGATGGTCTCCACTCTATTCAATTTGCTGCGAAGTTCATGATTTTGTTCTATTCAATTTGCTGCAAAGTTCATGATTTTGTTCTTCTTTATGACTGTGTAATACTCCATAATGTATATGTACCACATTTTCTTTATCCAGTTCACTTTTCTTGGGCAGTAGGGTTGGTTCCATGTTTTTACTATTGTAAATAGTATGACTACAAATGTGTGTGCAGCTGTCTTTTTGTAAAATGATTTATGTTCCTTCCAGTATATTTCCAGGAGACAGATTGCTGGATCATATGGAAGGTCAATTTTTAGGAATCTTTATACTGCTTTCCATAGTGTTTGAACTAGCTTGCACTCCCTCTAACAGTGGTAGAAATGTTCCCTTTTCTCTGCACCCGTGCAAGAATCTGTTGTTTTTTGATTTATTAATGATGGCCATCTTTGTTGGAATTAGGTGGTATCTCATTGTAGTTTTGATTTGCATTTCTCTGGTGATTAGTGAGGCTGAGCATTTTTTCATGTATCTGTTGGCTGCTTGTATATCTTATTTTGAAAATTGTCTATTCATGTCATTTGTCCACTTTTTAATAGGGTTTTTTTTTTCTTTCAGCTCATTTGAGTTCTGTGTAGATCTTGGATGTTAGGCCTTTGTCAGATATATAATCAGCAAATATTTTTTTCCCATTCTGTGGGTTGTCTCTCCACTGTCTTGATGGTTTCTTTTGCTGTGCAAAAGCTTTTCAGTTTGTTGAAGTCCCTCTTGTCTTTCTTAGTTTTTATAGCATTCACTTTGGGGATTTGGTCAAGAATTTGTTATCTATTATTATGTGCATAAAAGTGTTTCCTATGGTTTTTTCTGGGATTCTTATAGTTTGAAGTTTTATATTTAGATCTTTGCTTCTGGAATCTGTGTCCGGTTCCATTGGTTTATGTGTCTATTCTTGTACCAATACCAGGTTGTTTTGGTTACTGTAGCCCTGTAGAAAAGTTTAAAATCTGGAAGTGTGACACTTCCCACTTTGTTCCTTTTTTTGAGGACTGTTTTGGCTATTTGTGCTCTTTTTTGTTTCCATATGAATTTCTGTATTGTTATTTCCAGATCTGAGAAAAATGATGTTGGTAGTTTGGTAGGTATTGCACTGAATCAGCAGATTGCCTGGGGGTAGAATGGACATCTTGACAATATTTATTCTTCCAATCTATGTGCATGGAATGCTTTTCCATGTATTTGTGTCATCCTTGATTTCTTTGAGCAGCATATTTTAGTCTTGTTGTAAAGATCTTTCACTTCTCCGCTTAGTTGGATGCCAAGGTATTTCATTTTTTTGTGGCTATTGTGAATGGGATTATGCTTTTTATTTGATCCTCTATGTTCTTTTTGCTGGTGGTTAGAAATGCCATTGTCTTTTGCACATTGATTTTATAAACTGAGACTTTACCAAAGTCAATTATAGGTGCAAGTAGGCTTTTGAAAGACTCCCTAGGGTTTTGCAAATATAGGATCATATTGTCCACAAAGAGGAATAGCTTGACTTTCTCTTTTCCTATTTGGATACCCCTGATTGCTCTGGGTAGGACTTCCAACACTATGTTGAACAGGTGGGGTGAGAGTGGGCATCCTTCTCTTGTTCCCATTCGTAGGCAGGATGCTTCCAATTTCTGACCATTGAGCAAAATGTTGGCTGTGGGTTTATCATAGATGGCTCATACTGTTTTGAGGAATGTTCTAATGAAAAAGGACAGAGATTCTGGAAGTAATACCTCTGTCTCTCAAACAACTCATTTTTGACAAAGCCACCAATAACAACTACTGGTAAAAGGAGACCATATATAGCAAATGGAACTGGGAAATCTGGTTGATCACGTGCAGAAGAATGAAACTGGACCCATACCTATCACCATATACAAAAATCAGCTCTAAATGTATTATTCTTTAAAGAATGACCTTTGCTGAGAAGTTTGTTTGCATCACTGATGTTAATGTGAATATCTAAAATAAACCAGTTATTTGCAGACAGTTCTGGATCCAGACTCTTCCTACCTTCACAGTAGGTTCTTCCCCTTCCAGGTACGTGTGAGGCCTTCTAAGAAGCTCCCAGCCATAGAAGGGACACTTTCATGTTTCACTCCAGAGGAAATGGTGTGTTTCTCCTGTATCATGGTTTGCACAGCCTTGGAGATTTACTCTGGCCCAGGTTGGGGAAATAATCTGAATAAATCACCTTTGTGTTTCCTGTGGAATCTCACAGGCAGAAGGTTCTCAGAGGTCCTCACTGGATTCTGAGTTTCTTCATTGCCACTCATATTTCACTTTTTTGGGAAACAAGTTAATATGCTTCTTTCTTTCTACCACCAGTGCATGATGTGTTGAGGATGTTAAATCTGAAATTTTAAAAAAGTGATTTATTTTTTGAAATCAATGCTTGCTTGTACTTAAAATTTTTTAAAGAATAGGAACATGCAAATAGAGAGGAAAATTCCCTGCAATTATCCCTTTCTAAGTACCATCCATATACAATAACATTTTAAAAAATAAACTTTTTATTTTGGAACAATTTTATATCTATCAAAAAGTTACAAAAATGATATAGAGCTCCCATATTCTCTTCATCTGATATTAACATAACCATGGAACATGTGCCAAAACTATGAAATTAACATTGGTACATTATGACATTTACAAGTATTTACTTTTAACTTGATTTTTTTTTCTTTTTTTCAGGTGTGCACTTTTATTGAACTGGTCTCAAGTCAGTGTACAGGTAAACTCTGGGTGCCTCCACACCTCCACCCACTCCCAGGGAGACCAAAAGCTTTCATACATTTCAAGTTGGAGACAAAAAGGGGGTCCACGGTGGCTGATCATTCAAAATAAAACAAAATAAAAAAGTATTAAGACTAAGATTTAAAAAAAAATTTGCATTACATAATTTACACAAAAGCAATGCTGTTACCTCCCCTTTGTGAATTGGGAGAGAACTGGGCTATTCTCCTTAGAGAGAAGTGCAGTGGCTTTTGGGAGGGCAAGGGACTTCCTGTAACAATGCAGATCTTGATATTTGGAATGTCTATTTAAAAAAAGAACAATGTAAAATCAAAGTCCTTGACCACATTGTAGAACTTTGGAGATACTTGCTCCAACTCACTGTCACCTTCACTGTTCCAGTTTTTAAATCCTGAGAGTCATAAAACCAAAAAATCTCCCAACAAATAAACAAAAAGCAAATAAAACCATGCCAATCATCTTGTTTTCTGTGCAAGGTAAATTTGTCAAGAAAGGGTGTAACGCGCTAGTCACAGTCTGCCTAGAAGCCCTTGGGGTACCTGATGGAGAGACCAGACTCGCTATACTCCCACTTGCTGATCCAAGATGGAGCTGCCAATCCACACGGAATACTTGCATTCAGGGAGTGCGATGATCTTGATCTTCATCATGCTGGGCACCAGGGCAGTGATCTCTTTCTGCATCTTGTCAGTGATGCCCGGGTACACGGTGGTACCTCTAGACAGCACTATGTTGCCATACAGGTCCTTGTGGATGTCCACATCACATTTTATGATGGAGTTGAAGGCGGCTTCCTGGATGCTGGATGCAGGATTCCATGTCCAGGAAGGAAGGCTGGAAGAGAGCCTCGGGGCCAATGGTGATTACACTGTTGTCAGGCAACTTGTCATCTGGAGGAGGAGGACACAGCAATGGCCATCTTCTGCTTGAAGTCCAGGGTGACATAGCACAGCTTCTCCTTGATGTTACACAATTTCCCACTTGGCTGTGGTGGTGAAGCTGTAGCCACGCTTGGTGAGAATCTTCATGACGTGGTCTGTCAGGTCATGGCCAGTCAGGTCCAGAAGCAGGATAGCATGTCAGAGAGCGTATCCCTCATAGATGGGCACTGTGTGAGTGATCCTGTCACCAGAGTCCATCATGATGCCAGTGGTACGGCCAGAAGCGTACAGAAATAGAACAGCCTGGTTGGCCACGTACATGGCTGGGGTGTTGAAGGTCTCAAACATGATCTGGCTCATCTTTTCATAGTTGGCCTTGGGGTTCAGGGGAGCCTTGGTCAGCAGCACAGGGAGCTCCTCAGGAGCCACATACAGCTCATTGTGGAAAGTGTGGTGCCAGATCCTCTCCATGTCATTCCAGTTGGTGACTATGCTGTGCTCGATGGGGTACTTCAGGGTCAGGATGCCTCTCTTGCTCTGGGCTTCATTGCTCACATAGGAGTCCTTCTGGCCCATGCCCACCATCACACCCTCATCCTGAGGCACCCCACAATGGAAGGGAAGATGGCCTGGGGGCATCATCACCCACAAAGCTGGTCTTGAACATGCCAGAGCCGTTATCAACAATGAGCCAGCAATGTTATCGTCCATGGTGAGCTGGTGTGGTGTGGACCCACGACAGAGCAAGGGCATGGGTTGGTGCCAGTAGGTGGACACTGTCTCGGAGGTCTTCCTTTTTGTTTTCAAAGTTGAGATCATTCGCTACAATTTTATTCTTTCTTTTTAACATTTTGTTACTATAATTTCTCATGTCATCGGTATGCTGTATACAAACATTAAACATTTTAAATATTTAATCTTAGTAATATACCATAGTTTACTTAATAGTCTATTATTTTGCACAATAAAATTGTTTCTAGTTTCTCAACATAATTAATACTGCGATGAATGTTTGTGCACTTTTCTAAGTTCAGATTATTTTATTATAGATTCCTAGAAGGAAAATTATTGAATCAAAGTACTTAAGCACGTTTAGAACTCTTGAGGTGCATTTTCAAATTATTGTCCAATAGAGTTATGTTTTATAATTGATTCTTTTTTTTTTACTGCACTGCTTACCAGCACTTAATCATCTTATGTCTTTTCACTTTACCAGTGAAAGGAAAAATACTTGCTCAGAATAGTTATAAATCACATTTACCCTTTGAAGACTAAATTTTTGATGTTCATTTTCCATTTCTATTGCAGATTTTGTGATTTGCTTTTTTTTCTTTCTTATGTCTTAGGTTCATTATAATTTTCAATGGATTTGGAGGTATTATTCAGAAATATAGACTAGATTTCACCTCATTTTGTCTTGAAAATATTTTTGTTTTGAAAATATTTCCCCCATTTGTAATAATTTTGTATATAATTTTTTCTACCTTACAGAATTGAATTTCATGAAATCAAGTATGTTCATTTTTTCTTTGTGATTCTTTTCTTTGTTGCATTGTTCAAAATGATCTTACTTTGAAAAATGGGTTCTAGTTTTTAACTTACTTGAATTTGACTTTAAAAATTTCTCTGCTTTCAGAAAACTGCTGAGTGTATATGGGTTCCTGTGTATTTGGGTTCCTGTTCCTGTCACCAGCATCAATAAAGGACTCATAATCTGACCTTCTCTGCGTGTTGGTGTCATTACTCTCAATCCAGCTATAACATCACAGTTTTGGAGGCTGAGAAGCCCAAGATCAAGGTGCAGGCAAATTTGGTTGCCTGGTGACGGTCTGGTCTCTGCTTCCAGGATGATACCTTGAACACTGTCATCATATGACAAAGGGCAAAAAAGGCAAAAAGGGGCAAATCACTTTCTTTTTTTTTTTTTTTTTGAGTTGGAGTCTCACTCGGTCTCCCAGACTGGAATGCAGTGGCCGCTTCCGGCCACCGCAGCCTCGCCTGCTGGGCTCCGGCGATTCTTTCGCCTCGGCCTTCTGAGTAGCTGGAATTACAGACATGTGCTACCACGCCCGGCTGATTTTTTGATTTATTGTAGGGATGAGGTCTTGCTGTCTAGGCGGGTCTCAAACCCGTGGGCTCAGGCAATCCACGCACCTCAGCCTCCCAAAGGCGCGGGATTACAGGCTGAGCTACCAAACCCGGCTCAAATCACTTCCTTATACCTCTTGTATAAGGTAACTAATCCTATCCATGAGGATGGAGCTCTATGATCTAATTAGCTTCCCAAAAGTCCTACCTTCTAATACCATCACCTTGGTGATTAGGTTTCAACATAATAATTGCTGGAGGGACACACACAGTCAAATCACAGCACCCTCCTTCCCCAACTAAACTCTACTTTTGAATAATGGAGATGCACAACATGGTGATTGTAGTTAATAACAAAGTATTATAAACTTGAAAATTCCTAAGATAGTAAATTTTAAGTATTCTTATCATCAAAACATGATGAGTATGTGAGATAATACATATACTAACTAGTTTGATACAGACATGTATCAAAACCTCATGCTATATACCATAAATATATACAACTTTTTCTTGCCAATTAAAAATAATAAAATAGAAAAAAATGACTGATGGTGCCTTTCTATAAAATTATAAAGTACAATACTTTGTAGTCACGTTAACTGTGAGCTTTCCTCCCAGGTGCCCACATGGCCTTCCATGTAAAGCCTCCCAACTCCAGTGCTGTCAGTGTTGACCAAGGTCGTAGCCCAGTTCACCAGTTCTCAGGGAACCTGTCCCAAAGCTGCAGTCTATCTTTCCTCCCTGCAGTCTATCTATTCAACTCCTTGTGAATGTTTCTATTTACAAAACAATCAGACTCCATAAATCCAATAGTAAAGGGTAACATGGAAGAGGAACATTAAAGGTAGAAGGCTGGGGTTATTTTTTAATTATCATATATACCTGTGGATAAATGCCACTTACTGCTAGAATGAGACAGGACTCAACGTTGATTCTCTTTTTATTTTTCAATATAATACCTTTAAGAACAATAAACTTATAGGAGACAGCACAATAAAAAAAGATAATCTAGAAGACGGTATGAGAAATTTGTGAAGAATTAAACTGAGAGAGATGAAAAATTAAAATACAGGCCAGATGCATTGGCTCAAGCCTGTAATCCCAGCACTTTGGGAGGCAGAGGTGAGGGAATTGCCTGAGTCCACAGGTTTGAGAGCAGCCCAGGCAATTTGGCTAGACCTCATCTCTACAAAAAATCAAAAAATTAGCCGGGCATGGTTGTACAGGCCTGTAGTTCCAGCTACTTAGAAGGCTGAGACAGAAGGATCGCCTGAGCCCAGCAGGTTGACACTGAGGTGGCTGTGAGCGTGCTCCTGCACTCCAGCCTGGGTAACGGAGTGAGACCTCATCTCAAAAAAAAAAGAAAGAAAGAAAGAAAAGAAGAATTAAAATACAAAAGATGAATTGGGGAAACTGACTCATTATTTTCATTTTATACACAATGAAATTGAACTGCAATGTAAAGAATGCAGATTGCTTTTCTGTTTTCAAGAGATAGTATTTAAAAAGTAAAGATTTGATGTCTGTTTTATTGATTTTTTTTCCACTAAGCATTAGAATGTTCTAAATCTAGAAGCAATGACTGAATAAACAGATTTCAGCCATGTTTTCAGATGCTGTTAGTAAACACCAGTGTCCAGTGTGCTTTCCATATGTGATGTCACTCCTTTTATATGTCCCTCTTGCAGACATGACTAATCAGTCACTGTATTCTTCCCTTCTATGTTGAGAAGAGGCTGTAGGTGGCCACAATGAATCAATTAGATTTTATAAAAGGCATGGAAGCAATTTTCCATGCTGGTCCAAACAATGCTGTCATGTACTGACAGAGTGAAAAAAGCACATGACTTCTTTTCAAGAGTTTCTCATTTTCAGAAAGTTTGAAACTACAGTCTACTTTAAAAAGAACAAAAACTGGAATAATAGATTTTACAAATGAAATAAAAAATTCTACAGTTCAATCATAAATTCTTTCTTTGAAACAATGCTATGTCTAATTTGCTGTCTAAAGTCACTGATTATTTGAAACATATTTGAAGTGAAGTAATTGGTTTCATTGTCTCCCAAATAATTGTTGAGTGGGAAGCATTGATTTGAAAGAAAAATTATCCAGGTTACTTGGTAATAATAGATCATGAAAAAATCAGTACAGCCAAAGAATATTCACAGATCAGGAGGATGTTTTAGAAAACCACATATGTTAAGGAGAGAACACTGCAGAAGGGTAGAACTTTTCTATTTTTGTGAACACATCAAGAATGTGACCAGCAGCACAATTTAAATCTCAGCAACGACTGAACTACCCAGTTCCAGTGAGGGTTTTTATCCCTAACCTGCATATGTTACTTGAATTCACGGACTTACACTTTCTATGTATACTGTTTTCCCACTTCTAACCCAACATATCGTCTTCTAAGTGTTTGCCATTCACTCAACAATAATAGAGGGAAATGAGAGAAATGAAGAGTTTATGAGATAATCACCATCATCCCTGAGCTAAGAAATTCTAATAATGTTGTTTACAGAAAAGCAAAACAGCCAGAAAGCACCCTAGAAGCTTAAAAGAGAAACAGGTATTCTGGAGTGATGAGAGAGTGCTCATGGAAGAGGTAGCCTTTGGGCTCAGTAACCTTGCAAGTCATTGCTGTTTTTAAGATGAGTCACCAGAGAGTGAGTTCCTGAAGGAGGAGGTCTCAGTTCACATCTCTTTGTGTCCAACACCTCTCTCCTAACAGAAAGTAGGTATTTTAAATGAGACTTGGTCACATGTGGGTGACAGTGATAGCTAGACAAAAAGATAAGGCAAACACATGAGTGTGGCAAGAGATGGAAACCCAATGTTCTTGGACAGGTGAACGATCCTAGGGTCTGACCACACAAGGAACAACAAATCAGGGCCACCTGGTAAGGACTTCAGACCCTAGTCCTGATCTCTCAACTCAGGCCATCTCTTCAGCTCCCAGTGTTTCTTTCCCTATGACCATGAAGAAGTCTCACTATGCTATCAGTGGGAATCCTTTCTCTGGGTGTTCTTACTAACACACCTGACATGGATTGGTAGTTTCTTGCAGGGCCCTTTATCTAGTCATTCTGTCATCATCACTTGATAGTGTGTGCAGAGTTGTCCCTACGGTCACATTTTATGCAGGGATTCCATGCTGTTATAGGAAAGATGCACTGATACTTTTCCCACTTTGCCTATATAATAGGCAGTTTTGTACCTACCATGCTTTTAGTCTGAGCTTTCAAAAATGTTTTTAATAATCAACAAAAATTCTTACACATATATGTTTATGAGAATACTGCTTTTCTTTATTTCCTGATAAATCTATGTTTTTTCATAATTTTCTTCTCCAAAATTGAATAATTTCTCAACAATTTAAATTTCCCATCTATTGCTGGTATATTAAATTTTATTGTTTTGGGATTACAATAAAGTACAATTTTACCTCCAGAAATAAAGATCTGCACAGAATCACTACTTTATCATGTGGATGAAGATATGGCTAACTTGTCTTTGCATCATGGTAAATGTCCCCAGCAAATGAAAGTTATAGGCAATTGAAGCGGAATATCCAGTAGGCATTTTACTTTAGACACTATTACAGGTGAATAGAATCTTGTCACCTAGAGATAATTTAAATCAGAATATCAAACTCCTGGGCTCAAGAAGTTCCCTTGCCTTGGCCTCCCAAAGTGCTAGGATTATAGACATAAGCCACCATGCCCAACTTATTAAAAGTTTAATTTTTTTGGGGGTGTGGTATGCATAATAGTCACATGATGACCAGCATGAACAAACCAAGTCAGTGAACTAAAGGCATGAAAAGCTTGATAAACCATTTCAACTCAAAATTTCCAAAATGAAGCCATATTGTGATGAGAAATATCACTTCAGTGTTTGAATATGCCCGAACTTTATAAAGAAATAATAGTTCTTTGCAGTTTTAGAGAGAACTAAATAACTAAACCTCACAAGATTGTTTTTGTTTCTGTTTTTGTTTTGTCAATAATGAAAATAGTATATCCAAAATTCATTACAAGTTGGAGAAAAAAATAAAGTTAACTTACTGTACAGCTTTGCTTTGCCTCTTTAAAAGGTATGGATCTACAAGGAACTCAAACGTGCTGAAAAGGAAAAAAACAAACAACCCCATTATCAAATGGGCAAAAGATATGAACAGACACTTCACAAAAGAGGACATCCGAGCAGCCAACAAACACATGAAGAAATGTTCAAG
>NW_007052064.1:13672-26213 GCF_000164805.1 Carlito syrichta | reverse complement strand
ATGGGGAAACACCTCTTATCAACAGGGTGCCTGAATGAAATGTAATTGTACACCTAACCAACTGTACATCATGTATGAATTTGCTTTCAATGGATGGAACAAGGGCAAAACAAAATGCTTAATTAATGTGCAAAGTAATACATCGAAGGATAACTCACCCATGATTCAGAACTGGAAATATACTCAAATGGCATTAGTTCACTTAGAAATTCAACAAATATCACAGCCTACGCTATTAGTTTTCTATTGCTGAATATTACAAAGTTAGTGGCTTAAATCATTTACTTGTCTTAGTTTTATAGGTCAGAGTTCTGGGAGAGGTTGGTTGGGCTCTGTTCCGGATCTCATGAGGTCAAAATCAAGGTGTTGGGCAGTGGTCTCTTATCTGAAACTCTGGGGAACAGTCTGTTTCCAAGCTCATTCACATTTTTGGAAGAATCTGGTTCCTTGCTGCTGTATGTCTGAGATTCTCATTACCTTATTAGTTTGGGCCTGAAAGTTACTTTCTGCCTCCATATGCCTTCTTACATGGCCTCTCCCATGTGCAAAGGCAGCAGCCATGTCTTAGATCCTACCAATGCTTCAAATCTCGGACTTCTCCTTTAACCTTTGTCTACAGCTACCAGCCAGAGAAAGTTCTCTGCTTTTAGGGCTCAGTTAACCTTTTTAAGGTTAACCCAAAGTAGCTCAAAGTGTCTAGGTTCTTGTGGTACTTTGAATGCTTTCTAGGGTATTTAAAGATTCTTCAAATAATAGCATAAGTGAAGTGACATTCAGGTTAATGGCATAAGTGAGGTGAAATTTGAGGTTAACTCTGCAGTACCATATTAAATGATCATGAGAGTGTTATCTCATCATGTTCACAGTTTGGAGGATTAGGGTGAAATCTAGGGCCTTTTTTAGACTTCTGCCTACCACATGTACAGCTGTGTGTTAGACCCATGTCAAAATCAGAGAATACCAGAATTGAAGGGCACCTGGAAAATATTGGTTTAACTTTCATGTCATCCATAAATCCAGAAGAATAGTTCTGACCTATGAAGAAAAGATCCTTCATTTAAATACATCTTATGAGAAGAAATACAGTTTCTTACCTTTTGACTAACCTGATGGGATGGTTAAAAAGCAAGGAATACTGTGATGATGTTTTCTTCCTATTAAATTATACTTTTCAAAATTGAATCACATTTCTTCTCTGACATATTGCAGTCTTATACTTTGTTTTTCTATGTTTTAGTGCTCCTATGACTTTGTCTCTAGACAGTTCATTATGTTGCTTCATCCTAGAAACAATCACTATCTCTTGTGAAACACAGGGCTGGCAGGGCAACTGGCTTCTATAAGTTTGGAAAGCCCACTAAGAGCCATAAGAAGCAAAAAAGTACAGTTTTTAGACATGGTTTCCTGTGACTGAATGTCACCTCACTTATGTCATTATTTTAAGAATCGTTAGATACCCTAGAAAGCATTCAAATTACCACAAGAACCTCGACACTTTGAGTTCCTTTGAGATCATCAAAAGAAGACATATAAGTAAATAAGTAAAAATAAAAATGCTTGGGGGAATTCTGTGAATACACAGCTGCATTTGTGATTTAAACATCTGATTATCAAAACATCCAAGAGGCCAATATGAGCTCTGCAACTCAACACTGAAGAGGACAGTGAGCATAGTGTATTCCTGCAGGTTTGTTGTTGCCAAAAGCAAAAGAAATAACAGAAAGAAAAGGACTGACTACTGTTGAAGAATTAGTAATTCAGGAAGCTTAAAAACTCTATGCACAGTTTTTTATTATTTCTTTACTCATTTTGGGCAAGAGAGATTTTAACTCTCATGGGAAATATTTGTGTCAGTTAAATAAGCTGACATGCCTCATGGCAAAATCAGCTTTCTGGTAAAGCTATGTTCTTAAGGCTGGTGGCTTGCTGGTCTGTTTGCTTGTTTTAGTTTTAACTACTCAATCTAATATCGGATTATGGTCCTTTGTATAAAACTTTTTTCCTTGTAGAATAATGACAACATTTTTGTTATCATCTGAGATATGACAAATAATTAGTGCTGGTGCCATCTGAACATGTATGGTACAGCATGGTGACATCCACAAGACATTTAAATAATTTTCATCTAGAATGTCCTCACCTGTTTATGAAGTAAGTAGATTTATCTCTTTATTTCATGTGATAGAGCCATGTAGATGGGGCTTTTTGTGGTGGCACCGAAGAGAAAGTTCTTGTTTCCCCTAAGAATGTAGTATTCATATTGGAGTCATGCATGGCTTAACAACAGGGATGCATTCTGAAAAATGTGTCAGTAGGCAATTTTGTTGCTGTGTGAACATCATAGAGTATACTTGTACAAGCCTCGATGGTATAACCTTCTGCACACCTAGTACATATAGTATAGCCTATCACTCCTAGGCTACAAACCTGCTCAGCATGTGACAACTCAATACTGTAGGCAATTGGAACACAATGGTAATTACTTATATATTGAAACATAGAAAAGGTACAGTAAACACATGATATAAAAGGTGAAAAAAATATATAGCCGTATAGGGCACTTGCCTTGACTGGTGTTCACAGGGCTGGAAGTCGCTCTGGGTGAGTCAGTAAGTGAGTGGTGAGTAAATGTGAAGACCTAGAACATTACGGCTCACTACTGTAGACTTTGCTATAAACACGGTACACTTGGGCTACCCTAAACTTGTTTAAAAAATAAAGTGGCCGGGCGTGGTGGCTCAAGCCTGTAATCTCAGCACTTTGGGAGGCCCCGGTGAGGGAACTGCCTGAGCCCGGGGATTCGAGACCAGCCTGGGCAACTTGGTGAGACCTCGTCCTTACAGTATATCAAAAAATTAGCTGGGTGTGGTAGCGTATGCCTGTAGTTCTGGATGCTTGGAAGGCTGAGGCGGAAGAATCACCTGAGCCCAGCAGGTTGATGCTGGAATGGCTGTGAGTGTGTCATTACACTTCAGCCTGGGCAACAGAGTGAGACTCTGACTCAAAAAATAAATAAATAAATAAATAAAGTAATTACACTACGGCATTATGATGGCTACAGTGTCTCTAGATGACAGGAAACTTCCAGCTCCATTATAATTTTATGGGGCCATCATTTTATACATAGTCTGTTGTTCACCAAAATGTCATGTGGTGCATAACTGGATATTATGTGAATATGTAGAATATATTGTCATCTATAATACGGGCTAATTCTAAGTTTACTGGACTTTGAGAAAACTGTGTGAGAGAAGACTGGGCATAATTTATTTTGGTGAACTTCCCAGAAATTGTGAAAGTTTATGACTCTGGAGATTGGATACCAGACCTTCTCATAAGTCAAGCTGTTTCTGACTCTTTTATTACAATAAAATGCCACATATTAGCTGACAGATCACTAAACCCATGTGTGTTTAGATCGTGCCATGATCTCACATGCCACAGGCCTTCACCATCACAGCAAGATCCTGGAAACCAAGGTACTGTGAGATGACCTGTTCTCCACATCCTTGCCATGGCAGCCAGAAAACAGAAGGTGACTGAAATATTCCAACAAGAGTCTTGGGTATGGGTATTTCTACAGACTCTGTAAAGGAGCAACAGGAATGACCTGCCATATCCTCACAGTCGAAACCAGGCTAAGCCACTCCTGTTTGTGCTGTTTCTGTTCAGTGTTTGGATCTTGTGGTAGTTGGATTCAGCATCCACTTGTGATGGTTTCCCTTATAAAAGCACCTCTCTATCTCGTGGCAGATTTTTATCTTGAGTGTAACCTAGTCTTTTATCATCTTTATGTTATTATTTTTTTTGCTCTCTTTTTGCTTTCTATTTGCCTCCATTTCCCATTTCCCATACTTTTGTCTTTGACCTCTCCCAATTCACATAGCTTTATTTAGGTATGGTTGAGTTTTCCTTTGTAATCTCCTTTGAGAAACTTTTCTTTTCATAAGCCAGTTTATTCCATTTTCATTTACTAATATGAGAGGCATATTTTGTTTTATTCCTGTGATGTTTGATGGTTTCAGTTTAATGTCTTCCTTTGTTTCCTATACATGTATTCTTATATCGTTTTGTCTTCTTTGTTTTTATAATTCATTCTAATAATTGTTTAAGGTCTAGAGAATATATTTTTGGTTTTCTAAAGGTAACTTTCATAAATGTTTAAGTATATACAGTAGATATGTACATAAAACCCTATTTCCTGATTTCCCAATTTCTTTTACTTCAGAGAAAATGCTGTTAGTGACTTGGCCTTTGTTTGGGGTGTATGGACTGACAGAGTGTGAAAAGAAAATCATCTTGGAGTTAGATAGACCTTTCTGGCAGAGCAAATGGCAGATGGTCATCTTTCTGCAGGCATATTCTAATCAGTGTAGTTTTTTGTTTGCTTGTTTGTTTGAGTTGGAATCTTACTCTGTTGCCCAAGCTGGTGTGTAGTGGCACACTCATGGCTCATCACAGCCTTGACCTCCTAAAGCTTTGTGCTCAAGTAAACTCTATACTGAACACAGGGGTCAGCGCTTCCAAAGGGGAGAAGTTAAGATTTGTCTTATACAGACAGAGAGAGAAGTTTCAACAGGATTACAACATTTTCCATATAAGAGCAGGTGCACAGATCACCACAGTGATCTGGTTGGTTACAGATTGTTGCATTCCAAGGAATATTACTTGATTACTCCATGAGGTGGAGGAGTGACCTAAGGGGGTCTTATCTCTGGTGCTGTTTGGTCTTAATTATTTACAGAAGAAAAAAGCAGAAACTGCAGCTTCCTGCACACGATGCAGGTGGCACATCCACTTTCCTTCAAGGCCTGGGATAGTTTAAAGTTTCATTTAAGTTTGAATTATTTTTAGTTTGAATTGTTTATTTCACACTGAAATTAGACAAATTAACTTTAAAAAATTAATTAGAGACTTTTAAAGTGTTTAATAAAAACTACCTAGCCTAAGGGAAAACAACTCACACAAACAAAACCAGTCTATTCTATTATTTTTGGAAGAATTACTCTCTGGTTTCAAGTTAGAAAATTGAAAAGGCCCTTTTGGCTTTAAGGGGCCATTTAATGCACCTGCAATTGTGCACAAAATATCACAAATGTGAGTGTACCAGAGAACACAAACATAATAAAATAGTAAACAAGCAGCCTTGTAGATAAGGTAGGGAGAGTATTCAAATATGATTAGCTATTAACCATGAGAAACTGAAATTAGTTTCACAGTCATATAAAAATATATAACCAAGTATAACTTTCAATATGTTATATATGGTAATTAGATTCAGTGAATTATACATTTTAAGAGAAAGATCTTTTATATGAATTTAAAGCAGTAAATAAAAGGAATAATGTTTAGATGCTAAAGATCCATTTAACCCACCCAATAAATTGAGCCCAAACCAAATTAAAGAGAAACATTTCCTGAATTTTTTTTTTTTTTGAGTTGGAGTCTCACTCCATCGCCCAGTCTGGAATGCAGTGGCATGCTCATGGCCACTTCAACCTGCTGGGCTCAGGAGATCCTTCCGCCTTAGCCTTCCATGTAGCCAGAACTACAGGTCCATGCTACCACACCCAGCTAATTTTTTTGATTCTTTGTAGCTATGAGATCTTGCCAAATTGCCCAGGCTGTTCTTGAACTTATGGGCTCAGGCAATCCCCTCACCTTGGCCTCCCAAAGTGCTGGGATTACAGGCTTGAACCACCGCACCCGACCAACTTCCTGAATTTTTAAAGCAAATATTATTTCCAAATCTCGTGGAAAGTAATTCTTTGTGTTATTTTCTACTATATTAATCACATATCACAGTATGCATAATTGTATATGCAAATAGACCACATAGTTTTCTATAGGCAACTTGTTGTTTTTTGTAATTTAACTAAAGGACAAATCTACAAAGTAATGATGTGCTCTCTGGCTGCTATTTAGCTTTTGAGGAAACTACTACACTCTAAGAGCATTTGATTTGATTGTTAATGATAGGCCAGGGAAGAAAATTCCAGCTAATGGGGTAAGCTGAAGATGAAGTTTTTGCGTTAGGCCTCTGGGTTGAGGACCCATAAAATGGCTCTCATATTTTCCTAGGATTCTTCAGCTAAGCATAGGATGCTTTGACTTGACCATAAACTTCTTTGCCCCTCTGAGCAAGATTTTCACATTCTATTCAATGCCATGAGCACGAAGATAAATTTGATCCGATTGTACCTTCAAGATAAGTATTAGGCTATGTTCTTCTCCAATACAAGAACAGGTTGCCTAAAAATGCTTCATTGATGTATTTATTTATTAAAGAAAATATTTATGAAATATTTTCAAATGTCAGGCACTGAGTAAAAGTTAATATGTTTAGTGGGGAGACAATATTAATAAAATATCCCTGAACATTCATGCAAATTCACAGTAGTGGGAGATACTAGGAAGAAGTGGTTTCACGGTACACACAATAATGGCAACGAGGCCAGGTTGGCTGCAGCTGAGGTTTTTACTAGTTGAAGGATGATTGTAAAAACTATCAAGGCCAATGATGCCATGTTAAAAAGTTTGAATTTACCTATACTAAATGTTTTTGTGAAAACTTCTAAGTGTTCTTATTTCTTCTTTCTAGAAATCAGGGCTATATTACGTTGCTAGAAAACTCTCGAGAGTGTGAATGAGGCTGGACCCAGTGCAGACCCTTCCTCAGTGAAGCATCTGTGAAACAGTTTATCCAGAAGGAATCAGAAGCAACTAGAGACAACTAGGACATAAACCAAATTTCTTCCTGCTTCTGCCTATCCCACCTCATAGTACTCACCTGAGGGGAGCTCCCCTTTCCTAGGCTGGTAGTAAGTCAAATTGATCTCGGACAAAGAAAAATTAGAAAATAGCAAGCGACATTAAGAAACATAAACTTTAAAAATGTTTTCATGATTTGTCTGGGCGTGGTGACTCATGCCTGCAATCTCAGCACTTTAGGAGACCGAGGCAGGAGGATCATTTGAGTGCAGGAGTTTGACACCAACCTGGGCAACATAGAGAGATCTTGTATCTATAAAATACCAAAAAAAAAAAAAAAAAAATTAGCCAGGCATGGTGGCACATGCCTGTAGTCCCGGTGGTTGGAAAACTGAGATGGAAGGATCACTGGGTTCAGGAGGTTGAGGCTGCCATGAGCTGTAATGTCACTGCCCTTCAGCCTGGCGACAGAGTAAAATCTCCAACTCAAAAAAAAAGTTTTCATGATTTTTAGGAAGTTGCTATTGAAGACATTCATTACACTAATTACTTACTTTTGTTAGGTTCTATATAAACCTTTTCTTTAGTTTTTAATGCAAAAAACCCCTTTATCTCAATTAATATAATTTTTGTGGTTTTCATATCTAAAACAAAAACTTCTTTGTATATTTTAAAGAAGTTGAGGATAAATTTTATGAAATAACATAATTACTATTTTAAGCATACTTTCTTCCTTGTATTAGAGGACTTGCACTCTACTTTCTTAAGCTCATTGGTGTCTCTCCTGTTTTGTTAACTATGCATTTTCACTGACTCCCATTGTTTTACAACTTATTCGATCAGTGTTTATTTCATACTCTGGTCTGGCTCGGAGGTCACCTGAATAGTCCAGACTTCTCTATACTATCTGGGCCAGTGTGTATCATACCCTAAGGGTATGACATGTGTTAATGAGGCAACTCATTAACAATTATGTTTTAACTGCTCACATTTATTGTTAAAAAAATGAGTATATTCTGTAAATAATCAATTTAGAGAGAGTCTTTGGAGATCTCCACCACATTTAAAAATGAATAGGTAAACCTACCTTTAAGCATGAGTGACTTTAGCTTACGTAGCTAACAAGGAGAAGTTCTGAACATAAATAAGTGCATTTAACATTCCAAAGTAAGCACTCCACAAAATATAATATTTTGTGGAAAATCATCTAAACAGTACAATTTCTAGAGGAAGTTTGTTAATGTGAATGAACAAGATATTCCACAATTTGCTAGCATCTACAAACATGAAATGTTGTTCCTCTAACATAAACTAGGAATAACACACTTTGACATCAGAAGGAGCTTTTATAAAGGCATTAGCAAGAACCAGTCTCCTAAAAACCACATTTTGAGAGAAAACAAAGATATGTCTGGAAATTAAGTCTCCTGAAATGGGTTGGTGACTCGGGAACTCCAGTTATCACAGACACAAAAGTCCTGGTGATGAACTTTTTGGGGGTTTTGCAGAGTCCAACCACTCACCAACCATCTTGTAAATCTATTCCTTTCGGCTTCAGGTGCCTTATTTACAAGACCAGGGTGTGAGATGAGCTGTCCCTAAAGTCCCTTCCAAGAATGCCTCTACTCTCCTCATGCATGGCAATCTAATTCACTTTATATTAGGGAATTCTGTGCCTAGTGTCCCTTTCAGTTGCCCCTGGGACTTGAGAGAGCCCCTGTTCATTGGAAGAGTTAAAACACCCCTTTCTGTAAACCTTAGCTGCTTGTTTTGGACCTTGTTCAACCTTTGAGCAAGATTGGTCCCTTTCCCTGTGACACCTTCAGCCCATCCCCAGGTCTCCTATCTCAAGTTGGTCACATCTCCTTCTCATTCTCCTGAGGCCTCTTCCCTCATTTCTCTGGAACTATACATGTTTATGAATGTCCTCCTAAAATGTGGAGCCTATCCTGATTATGGGAACACTAAATAGCTCAATTACTGTTCAGTATATATATTGAGCCTGTTACCATGTTTCTTCAACAGTTAAGCATGGTTTCTACACCATTTTCTATAATTAATATGAGTCTAAAAATGGACAGATATATCTACTATAATGATTTCTTTTCCCTCTTTTGGCTCCATTGTAAAATTTATTGTTTTAAAACTGATAGCTTCTTAGAATGGAAGAAATGGCGTTTGATTCTTAATACTTTCACGGTATTTTGGGAGGCATGTAGGAAACATTTAAAGGACAGCAGTCTTGCCAGGATTAGTTCTATGTCATCTGTGTCTTTCCTCAGGGTCTTCCAACAAGAAAAAAGTAGAGTAAAACTGTGCTGATCATCTAGTCTTTGGACTAGAACATAATCCCACGGGTAAGGAACAATGGAGTTGTTTGAAAGAGACCAGAGCCGGAAGAAGAATGGGTTATTCCACCTGAGAGATACATTGATGATAATGTCCTCAAACCCAACCAAGCTTTCAGGAGAAAGCATCTGTGTGCAGCACAGCTCCCTGCTCCCTGTGCTTTTTGCCTTCTCTGCGTGGCCTGCTCATCCATTAGCATCAGGTTGTTTTTGCATGGGATTCAGGAAGGGGGATTTTCCATCATATATATCCACTGGAAAACTATCAGAGGGAAATAAATATGGTTCGAGGATTCATAAGCCTCCAGATAGCCTTCATATTGTAGATGCTTAATCAAAAGTTGATGAATGAATGGGAAGAGTATTTTTGAGATTCTTCTTACTTTCTTTGAAAGAAGCCCCAATATAGTATTGGGAAAGAAGTGTCACTGCTGATGTTCCTTTTTTGGTGATTTCATAACATTCATTTGAGAATTTAATTAATATAAGGGAACTCAGTATGCATTCCTGCAACCCTGTGTCCTCCTGCTGAAATATAAAAACAAGAACATTGACACCAATGAGGACCCTAGCATGTACTTCTTATCACTAGTCTGTTGACACATACATTCTACTCAAATGTATGAAGGAAGGCAATATGAGAACCAAGATCATCTTTGTAAGCATAACTTTACATTTTTTCAGGCAAATTCTTTCCTAGGTATATAAGACTCTAAACCAAATTTCTGTTGTCCTTAAGAAATTGTTGCAAAATAATTTATCTGGGCAAACAATTTTTCAGTTAGGATAATCACTTGCTCATCTCATGGCACATTTGCTTTTTAGAAATGAATTTGTTTATGAAGACTCACTTCAAAATCTTTTCCTTGATGCTTCTACCAATCCAAAATTATTATTCTGAAAACTTCATTGACTATGAATGAGTACCCTGTCTTGATAAGGTTGCAGTAAACTACTCGAGCCCAGACACTAAAACCTATACATTCCTTCTGAGATACTTCTAAGAAATCTCAGTGGAGTTCTCCCTTACTGCACTTGCTGGATTCATATGTTTTTCTAGTGGTCTATGTTGTTGGGAAAAACTGACAGATCTGCTAGCACTAAAATATTGTTTCAGTGGAGCTTTTGGTTACAGAAGTGGTTCTCAGAAGGATGCTGCTGTAGTCAAATGTATGTTGAAACCTATTCCTTAATGTGATGGCATTAGAAGGTAAGTCCTTTGAGAGGTGATTAGGTCATGAAGGTTGGAACCCTCATGAATGGGATTCGTGCCCTTATGAGAAGAGACACAGGAACTTATTGTCTGTCTCTGTTCTTCACCACGTGAGGATACAACAAGAAAATAGTCATGGACAAACCAGGAAGTGGGTCCTCACCAGACACAAGATCTACTGGTACCTAGATCTTAGACTTAGTCTCCAGAACAGTGAGAAGTAAATGTTTGTTAAGCCACCCAGTCTGTGGTAAATTTACTTTCTGTAAATAACCAAAAATAACAAATCTGTTCTAAATACATTATAGCATTCTTAAAGTAGGGTTTCTGTGTCAATAATTAGAGAAGAAGGCAAGTTCATTGTTAAGGCCTCTACCCAATCAAAATAATTAAATCTTGTCATAGCATCTCTTTGAGAGAAGAGATAGATGGGGGAAAAGGAAAAGATTGACTCACTTTTCTAAATAAAGAAGTATTGTCTCTGTCTTCTTTCTCCTTTTCTCTTCTCTTCCCAGTTTCACCTCCATCAAGGGAAGAGTTAGAGGTAGTCTCCTGGTGGACATAGTTTGTCCTCATTACCCTTCCACATTATTTTCTTGGTCTCTCTCCCACATTTGTCTCTTGTCACCTTCTTCTGCTGTCCAAAGACCTCCCCAACTATTCATCTACAGTAGTTAAATCTAGGCTTTTCTAATTTCTTCATCCTTTCCTTATTAAATACTTTACATTTCCGCAAGGCTGCAAGAGCTAGCAAAAATTGGAACACCCATTGACAGTTACAATAGTTATGCTAAAAGAAGTTCTATTTAAGCTCTGAAGAAAAAAGGTGTGCTCTTCTTGTTGATGAAAAATGATGGTCTATTAACACCTATTACTTCCATGACTCCAATGTATTCCTTTTCTTGAAAAATCAAGTAAATATTCATCATATGAAATAATTATTCTTTTTATAGTAGTAAAGATTTGTTTTTATTATTAATTAGTGTCTTTATTCTCTCCAGACTACGATGAATTTATTTGAATATATTTTTAAAACAATTTACTGGGTCAGGCATAGTGGCTCAAGCCTGTAAGTTCCCCACCTTGGGAGGCCAAGGTGAGAGGATTGCCTGTCCCAGGGATTTGAGACCAGCCTTGGCAACTTGGTGAGACCTTGTCTCTACAATATATAAAAAAAAATTAGCTGGATATGGTAGTGCATGCCTGTAGTTCCAGCTACTTGAAAGGCTGAGGTGGGAGGATCACCTGAGCCCAGTAGGTTGATGCTGGGGTGGCTGTGAGTGTGCCACTGCACTCCAGCCTGGACGACAGAGTGAGAGGGTGACTCAAAAAACAAAACAAAACAAAACAATTTACTGTTATACATTTTAAGATGAAAATACATTTGTATGCAAGTAGCAGTTAAGCAAAGCTCATTTTAATGTCACTGTAGACAACAGCAGGGAAGCATACAGGACTATTGATATCCCATTTGTCTACCCCACACACTTTAACTTTTTTTTTTTTTTTTTTGAGTTGGAGTCTCACTCTGTCACCCAGGCTGGAGTGCAGTGGCACCCTCCCGGCCACCACAGCCGTGACCTGCTGGGCTCCGGTGATCCTTCTGCCTCAGCCTTCCAAGTAGCCAGAACTACAGGCCACTTGCCTCGGCCTCCCAAAGTGCTGGGATTACAGGCTGAGCCATTGAGTCCGGCCCACTTTACCTTCTTAAGCCCCCTTTATTTAAGACGTCCCTTTAATTACTACATGGCTGCATTTAGTCATGCAAATCAACTTCAGGCTCTCATATTTCACTTAAGGAGTTTGCCACAAAATATCCAGTGTCATATTAAATGTGTTTGTATGTACTTCTGTTATTTTAAGTTTTCTGCTTCTTAACCCTTCCCTGATGCATTCTTTGTTATCTATCTTTACTAGATAGATAACATAGATGCATTCTTTGTTATCTATCTTTACAAGATTCTTGGACATTTTTTGCAATACTTTATAGGCATTAAATATTTCATTTGTTGCAATAATGTCAAATTTATCTATCTATTTATTTATTTATTTTTGACTGCTGTGTGTGCACTGAATCTTGTGTTCTGAGACGCAAATTTATTTTTTGAGGACAGTATACAAATACACTGATATGTCTAACTTGAGATAAATAATTTTTCTGGAGTAGATACTTAGAAATGTAATTACTGGGGAGGAAAAGCATTTATAATTTTTTGGTTTTTTTTGAGTGGGAGTCTCACTCTGTCGCCCAGACTGGAGTGCAGTGGCC
>NW_007052064.1:3353-13652 GCF_000164805.1 Carlito syrichta | reverse complement strand
CCACCGCAGCCTTGACCTGCTGGGCTCCGGTAATCCTTCTGCCTCAGCCTTCCAAGTAGCTGGAATTACAGGCATGCGCTACCACGCCCGGCTGATTTTTTGATTTATTGTAGAGATGAGGTCTTGCTGCCCAGGCGGGTCTCGAACCCGTGGGCTCAGGCAATCCACTCACCTCTGCCTTCCAAAGGCGCGGGATTGCAGGCTGAGCCACCAAGCCTGGCTTATAGTTTTTTTTTTTTAAGAGTGGATAATATAGTTTATTTAGAAAATAAATTAGAGAGAGAGAAGAGAGAGAAGATTCATCTTCCAAGGTAGAGGAGGGGGTCAAAGCTAGGAAACATGGTGGCCATAGCTCAAAGAACCATGTGGCCAGACTATAGCTTAGCAAAGCAATGGCCCATTTACAGTTTTAACAGACATTACTCAATTGACTTCCAAAGGGTAGTGAATAATAATTGCTGTTTCTCTGTGAATCAAACCAAATATTGATATTAACAGACTTTACAATATCACCCATTTTCTGGAAAAAAAAATTCTATCACATGGATTCAGTTTGATTTTTCTTGATTATTGGTAAGATTAAATATATTTGTAATATTTTAAAATTTTCATTATCTCCATAATGGAGAAAAAAGCAAAAAACCCCCACAAAACTTAGAGTTTTATATGTATTCTAATATTTGCCCCTCCGCCAGTTTACAGGATGAGGAAAATTAAACTACGAGGAGGGAACCCAGAAAAAGGGAATTATTTTTTTGAAGGGTGGGCCCCTTGTAGTGTAGGCATCCCCCACTAGGTAAATGTTCTAGGAACTCACTGGAATCAGTGTACCAGCTATCATTGTTATGAGAGGCTATGTTTAGCTTCAGTGAATTTTTTTGTGGAGAGTCTTTCAACGCATCTGCCCATTTCATGATGGATGTTTTACGAGTGCACCTGCCCACACTGTGTTGAGTGTTCAGCAGTTTTTGGCCAAAAACGGTGCGACCCCAGTGCCCCAAACACCTTACTCACTTGATCTCACACTGAATGACTTTTTTTTTTGTTTCCCCAGATGAAAAAAGTCCTCAAAAGGAAATATTTTGCCAATGTGGAATAAGTGAAACAAAAAATGGCAGAAGCACTAAAAGGTGTAAAACCTGATGAGTTCAAAAGCTGTTTTGAGCTGTGGAAAAAGCATCTCAATAAGTGTATTGCATCAAACAGAGAATATTTTGAAGGTGACTGAGGATTAAACACGTAAGAATGAATATACAATTTTTAATAAAGAAATTCCAACTTTTTGGGTCTCCCCTCGTAAATGTGATTTAATTATCATACCTAAAGTTATATGACTGATAACTTGTAAGACATTGTTTACAACCAAATATTTCCACCTACAAGGACTTGCTATAACAAGGCTTATCTCATTGAAAAGTTTTTTAAAAGTAATTTCAGCTTCATTTACTTTACACACTATCCATATGATCATATCATAGTATGATGACTGTATACTCATGTTCTACTTTTTCTCCTTTGTTTTGCTTTTTCATAATAATCTTGCATTTTTATGTTATACTGAGATGAGCAAACTGTGTGTTGTCTGATTGCATATATTCCTGCTGCCAAAAACTTTGTATAAGGTCTACCCAGCATTTGAATACAAAAGTTTTAATCTGCACGTATTTTACCAGTGCTAAATTATCTGTATGCTTATAAAGAAAAAAATATATGTAAACATGGTAATCCAAATAACTAATTACATGCTCTTGAAAATAGAATCTTCTTTCAAAACCATCATACCACATTTTATTCAAGTCTCTTATTTGCAGTCTCTTCCACCATCCTTTGTTTATTAATGAGTCAATGAGGGTGATGCCATGACCTGATGTAATTTTTCATTTGTGATGGTTGAATCTCTCAGAGCAAGTTGCAAGAGTTTTCCACCTTTGCTGAGTGTTTTCCTGACATCTAGCTTTGCCTTGACAGATTTATCTACCACTCCACTGTCTCAGAGATCCCAGAGTGTGTGAAATAATGGCACATCTACTGCTGAAGATTACTGGGTGGTGCAGACAGTGTGCAGTAGATAGAAGAGTACAGAGTCTTATTTCAAACCATTATCTATGTTCAAAAGATATTGATTTTAGCATCAAAATTAAGTTAGCCTTCTGTCTGAATATGTTTTTCATACATCCTTCAGTCTGGCAAGCACTAACAGCTATAGGTGTTGCTTTCACTAATAGCTTGACTCTTGATTTAAGCATCTCTCTCCTGGATGTCTTAAAACCTTACTCCATTCATAGTAATATAATGGCAGAAAAAATATTTTAGATCTATCAGTGCTTAAGTGCTGGAGGCCAGCTCCGGGGGGTTCACGGGGACCCTAGAAGGAGGCGTGATGAGGCGAGGGAAGGAAGAGTCGTGACCAGAGTTTCTTTTCAGGCACTTTGGCACTGAAGCACACCAGTGCTGATTTATTTATATCATAATTTTTGGCACACACTTAGCAGAAAGTTAACAGTAAAGGAAAAAAATTAACAATCAAAACATATCAAACCGATTGTATGACATTCTAATGATTTTACAATTCTTATGATTTTTGAGTAATTATATGGTTTAATAATGTTTACATATAAGAAGTTAGCTGTTCTTGGAAGTGGTAACTTATTAAAAGGGCAAGATTAATATCAGTCAAAAGGTTAGCAAGTGGGAAGTAAAACTTATGCTTTATAAAGGTAAATAGTCTGTATAGATATAAAGGTGTTAGGCATATAACCTTTATGTAGTTTTAATTTAAAGGTCGCGGTCTGTGATGTGATGAGGCAGTGTCTATATTTATTTATATATACCAATCATTTTACTTTTTACTAAATGCTGACCTTTGGGTTTTAGAAAGCAGGCACCAAAGAGGCCTACTGAGGCCTATTTTTTCCTATAAAGATAAGTTTTTCTACTTAACATGTCTTTTATCTATCCAGACTCTTCTAACCATATCATCATCATATGCACCTGTATAAGGTAGTGGAGGGTCAAGCCATTCTAAGTTTTGCATACCACTCTTTCCTCTAGGTGCCCACCAAATTCTTCCATTCATATTATAGCCTATATGAGGGCCTGCTCTAACAGTTGGCAAGGGTTTGTAATATTGTTTCAAAGCTTTATTTTATTTTATTTTTTTGAGTTGGAGTCTCACTCTGTCACCCAGACTGGAGTGCAGTGGCTGCTCCCAGCCACCACAGCCTCGACCTGCTGGGCTCCGGCGATCCTTCCGCCTCAGCCTTCCGAGTAGCTGGAATTACAGGCATGCGCTACCACGCCCGGCTGATTTTTTGATTTATTGTAGAGATGAGGTCTCGCTGCCCAGGCGGGTCTCGAACCCTCAGGCTCAGGCAAGCCACTCACCTCAGCCTCCCAAAGGTGCGGGATTACAGGCTGAGCCACCGAGCCTGGCTTGTTTCAAAGCTTTAAACTTGTGGCTACTCCGGTGTTGTTTGTATGGCTTAATTGTGTTTGCTTTAGTTTGTACCTCAGTTTCTGTCATTTCTCAATACCATAGTTTTAACATAAAGTAGAACAGTTAAAAGTACACTTTGTCACAGCAGGTTTTGGAGTAATTGGTTGGGTCATTGTGACTCGTTGGGTTGCTATTTGCATTTCTTAAGGCATGGCCAATGGTGAGGCATTAACTGTTTTATTATTGAACAATGTAATGGGAACAAAAAGGCGACCATGAGTCACAGAACTTTTGTGTAGAACTTTCCTCAAGACTCCGCGGGGCTTTGCCACACACACGGACCCCTTCTGGGGCTTTGCCTTCCAGAAGGGTGTCTTCATACGGTTCCCATGCTGAGTCCTGGATTGTCATGGCCTCTGCCATTTGAAACATTAGCTGCTTTATTATTAATATTATAGATGCTGTAATCCATAACTTTAGTCACAGCGTTCTTTCCCAAGGGGAGATTTAAGCATATTATTCCTGTAAGGCATAAGCATAACAATATAATGGGAACAAACAGGCGACCATGAGTCACAGGACATTCATGTAGAAATTTCCTCAAGACTTTCTGCCGGGCTTTACCACACACATGGATCCCTTCTAGGGCTTTGCCTTCCAGAAGGGTGTCTTCATTCGGTTCCCATGCTGAGTCCTGGATTGTCATGGCCTCTGCCACTTAAGTGACTAATGAGTATTATTTTGGCTTTTAGCTATAACCCTTCTTCAATAAAAGCAGTGTATTAATTTCCTAGGTCTGCCATAACAAAGTACCGCAGATCGAGTAGTGTAAGCAACAGAAATTAGCAGTCTCATAGTTCTAGAGACTGGAAGTCCAAAGTCAAGGTGTCAGTAGGGTTGTGTCCTGAGACTGTGAGGGAAGTCTGCTCCAGGTCTTTCTTTTAGCTGCTGGTGGTTTGCTGGTGATTTTTGGTGTTCTTGGGCTTGTGGATGCTTCAGCCTGATCTCTGCATTCATCTTCATATGGCATTCTCTCTGTGTATCTGTGTCCTGTTCAAATTTCCCTTTTAATTAGGACACAGTCATATTGAATTAGGGCCCACCCTAGTGTCCTCATCTTAACTTGATCTTTTGTAAAAACTCTTGGTAAATAAGTTCCTATTCATAGATACTGGGTTAGAACGTCAATATCTTTTTTTGGGGGGGTGGGGAGGGGACACAATGAAACCCATAGCAAGCAGTTTATTGATCCAATGTTTAAATTTTATCAAATATTATAAAGTCCCTCTATGCCAATTATTCTAATTACTCTATTATTGTCTTTGTAAATATGAATCTGTTATTCTTTTCTTGATGTTTTTCTTCTATTTTTAAAAATTATTAATAATAACTTTGCTAAAAAACAGTTTTTCATTTTTATGTTCTCAGTCTGATGCCTCCTTGATATATCATTTTCTTGATTCTTTTTCTGACTTTGTTTTCATAAGCTTTTGATGTCTCCACATTCAATACTGCCTCTTGGTCGTTGGTATTTTTGGTTTTGCCTTTTTTTCTTTCTTATCTTACTGATTCTCTTAACCATTACCTGAGCTTGGTAATTCTTTATTCCCAGGCAGTCTCCCATGCAAGCACTACCCTGCTTAGCCCCCGAGTTCCCAGCAGATGCCGCGCCTTCCATCAGTTTTGGCCCTGTATGATAATTCTTTAAATACAGAAATGGACCTCAAATGGAGAAATACTGATAACGCTTTGTATTAAAAAGTGGGAAAACCATCAGGGTTGTTAAGCACCTTCCTTACTAATGTGCACTGCAGCATTGCTGGTTAAGTGGGAAGCATTCTGAAAGTCATCAGAAGATCCATGTGAATACTCACATGACATTCAGTGCTGTCATATTTGGTGGTCTATCATCTGTGCTCCAGCCTCCACTATTCCGGGTCCATTCCCACCCTTGGAGGGCGATATTGCCCAGGCCCCTTGACTTCTGATTATCTTTTGCTTTCAGCCAGTGGGAGTTGTGGCTGGAAGAGTAGGCAGGCACAGAGAGAGGCTGGGTGTTCATTCCTGCCGTCTATCACCTTGCTTGGATGCAGTCTTAACAGTGGCTGAGGTCTACAGCTGCAGCTGTGCGGGAAGGAGTTACTCCATAGCTACTATGGTAAAAGTCTAGGAGCATGTTTCCTCCCTGCCTGCTAGACCTGAAGGTACAGCGTCTTCCTGTTGTTGCTGGTCCTTGGATGCCTTGCATCCTTCTCTCCTCCCCTTGACTCTGCCTGCCTCCATTTCATTCAGAAAATGGTCTTCCATGGTTCATTTTACACTTTTCTAAAACTCATCAAAGATGTTTTCTTGAATTCAATTATAACACCAGCATTTAATTAATTGAGTACCTACAATAGTAAGGCACTAAGCCCTACTACTAGGATATAAAGGTAAATATTACATAAGTCTTAGTCTTAAGGATTCCTTATCTTTGCTGTAGTCAAAAATTTTTACAAAGACATAAACCTAATGTATGTCCAGGATGCACTGGAGTGACTGAACCAGTATTGATACTCAGAGGGCTTGTATTCAGTTGGCATACACTAGTGTGGCTGTGTCAGTTATTACAATATTGAAATACTTCTGTACTGCTGGTACAGAGTCTCTGCATACATGCCCCCCCCGACTGGTCTCCACCTCTTCTCTAGGGCCATCTATACCTCTGTATTTCCCTGGCAGTTAAAGCCCTCTGGGCAAACTCTAACCTTACAGACATGATCCATTCTTAATGACTGTTGTCTTTGTTATTCTGTTAGGTAGTAGTTTTGAATATCATCCATGCTGATTTTGTCTTTATTCAACATTTTGATATTTTGAAGTTCATTATGGAGTCTTTGCATTTATGCTTTTTGCAATAGTGCATTAAAATACTATTTATATTGACGACTAATTTTTTGGATGCCCCTTACATTTTGCACGTGATCCTCACTGACTTCATTCTACATCCATCCTGACTTCCAATTTTCAAATGGTTAGAATTAACTACTATTTCCATTAAAACATTAAAACAATGATAATGACGTCATATGTTACTGGACATAGACTGTGGTATTGTAAAATATGTATTTGGTCTTCAACCGCATTTCTTGACACACTGCTCTTAAAATCCTTAGACTCTTCAATGTGATTGATGTCTTTTGGGGTGCTAACAAAATGACTGGTCCCTGGGTGCTCCCAGGGAGGTTTGGGCTGGGGGAGTGCCACCTTAAAGATCAAGGAAGGATTAGAGGATTGAGACTCTCTGCCCTCCCTCTCAACCTGTAGGAGGGGAGAAGGGCTGAAGGTTAGGTTGATTATCAATGGTCAATGATGTAACCCATCATGTCTATGTAATAAAGCCTTCTTAAAAAACAAAAAGGACAATGTTCAGAGAACTTCTGGATATCTGAACATGTGGAGGTTCCTGGAGGGTGGAGAGCCCAGGGAGGACATTTGGAAGCTCCATATCCCTTGTCCCATATCTCACGCTACGCATCTCTCCATCTTCAAATGGTTAGAGTTAATTACTATTTTCACTAAAACATTAAAACAATGATAATGATGTCATATGTTACTGGACATAGACTGTGCTATTGTAAAATATGGATTTGGTCTTCAACTTCAATCTGTATTCATCTTCATCTGATGCTATCTCCAGGTACAGAGTCAGAAATAAATTACATGGGATACCCAGCTGGTGTCTTCTACAGAAGTGCTGGTGTGTCACAGGAATATTGCATGTTGTGTGAGAGCAGAGGAAAAACAGCTTGAGTATTTGTAATATCTTTGTAATATCCTTCATAGTAGACTGGTAAACATAAGTGTATCCCTGATTTCAGTGAACTGCTCTAGCAAATAATCAAAGGCAAGGAGAAAGTCAATGTCCCCAATTTATAACCAGTTCAGTTGATCTGAAACACAGGTAAAATGACCAGGGGTTTGTGATTGGCATCTGATGTAGGGGGGCAGTTTTCTGGGAGTGAGCCTTCACCTGTGGGATCTGATGCTATCTCCAGGTACAGTGTCAGAAATTAATTACCTAAGACACCCAACTGGTGTCAGCTGCGGAAGTACTTGGTGTATCACAGTAGTATTGCATATGAGAGCAGAGGAAAAACAGTTTGAGTTTTTCTACACTCACAGAAAACTCCCATGAAGATCCTGTCTTCAGGAAACTTAAGACCCATAGTTGTCATGGAAGAAAGGTAGGATCCACCATCTCTCTGTTGAGATCTTGCTTTGTGGAAAAGGACAGCATGTCAGTCAGCTCATAACAAAGTGCTACAGACCAGGTGACTTCAGTAACAGAAATTTCTGGAGACTGGAAGTCCAAGATCAAGGAGTTGTCAGGGTTGTTTTCTTCTGAGGCCTCTCTCCTTGGCTTGCAGACAGCTGTCTTCTCCCTGTGTCCTCACATGGTCATCCCTCTGTGTGCATCTGTGTCCTAATCTCCCCTTCTTATAAGGTCCCCAGTCATATTGGGCCAGGGCCCAATTCAATGACCTCATTCTACCTTGATAACCACTTTAAAAACATTATCCCCAAATATTCACATTCTGAGGTCCTAGGATTCGGAACTTTAACACAGGAATTAGGGTGAACATAACTCAGTCATAACAGGCAGGGTGGAGGATCTGATTGTGTGTTTGGTGAGAGTTGTGGATCTAGATGGTGTCTGCCATATTTGAAGCAGGGACATCCAGGATGGTCTGTGGGCAAGGAGGGTTTGGCCTAGGGCTGGAGCTCTGCCTCTCTTCCTCTAGTCAGTAAAATTCAATGGCCTCGTTGTGAGCAAGTTAGGACAACCAGGGTCTCTGGGACTTTCTAAGTGGTTAAATATTTAATAAAAGTAAATGGGTTTCTGTATATACTTGGAAGTTGATATACACAGAATGTATCCTAAATCCAAAGTTGATGTACATAGAATATAAGTCTAAATTATAAATCCACTTGAAATAACAAAGTTAGGAAATAAAACCTATCACAATGTCATTCTTGAAGGTAAAATACTGATTTCATTTATACATATGGCTAAACTGACATTTATGATGTGATTGATCGATGTTGTGATTGTAATCAACATTTTAGAAACATCACCACTTTGGAGATATGGTTAGAACTTATAAACACACATCCCTGCTCTCATCTCTCTAAATTATACCATTCTCTTCTCCCTCCAACAACAATACTCATCCTGAAATGATGTGATGATACAGCGGCTTGTCTTACCAACACTGTTGAATAAAATGAGTTATTCTGCATTTTCCTGTCATTTGATAAAGATAAAAGGCAGAAATGAAAGTCTACTGAGGAAAATAGTCTACTTCACTGACTTTAAAGTGTAGGAGAAATTATACTAGACTAGTAAAACAATAGAAGTTAAAAAGGAAAAACGTAAATAATTTTATTTTGAAAAAGAATAAAGAAAATTTAAAAGCAATAAATATTTTGAGATTTTGTAGATCTTCAGGTTTGAGAATAACGACTGACCAATTCCACATCCTCTGGGGGTGAATAGTAACAAGCTCTGGGGAGAAATTCTTTTGTCATAAGCTGGAAAACTGCCCTGGACCATGAAAAGATGGTAAACACTTTCACTAGGCAGGAAAAATGTGTGAGATTTTTGCCCCAGGTGCTTTTTTTGCTACTTTTGGTAAGTGTAATTCAGTTACCTTTATAATACTATTTCCATTTCAGACCAATTATATCTTTATTAATTAATATAAATGTCTCTAGGATTCACTTATTTGAAATATTGATGCAATTTTCCCTGACTTTGTGAGGAAATAAAATCAATATCCTTTGGAGCACCATCCAACACTAGCATTAATTATGCCCCTGGGGTTCTTTCTAGTGAGAAGACACAAGACAAAGTTAATGTCCATTTCACAGAATTGGGCAATACATACAAACATACCAACTAAGCTAGACTGTCGAATGTGTCTTTACATTGTTATTTATTATTGATGCATTCAGATGATCCTGAACAATTCAGTTCTCTATTACTTGTAACTCCCAAGAAACCTAAAAAAAAAAGCTTAATTCTACAAATTGTTTAAAGGAGTTATCAAACACTGAATGTAACACTTGTTGACAGCTTTGATATGTTACTATGGACCTTATGTTCCACTTTGGATTTGGTTCATTTTAAGAAAATTAGAAGTGATTGTATTTGGATATTTGGAGGGAAATGTAAGAAATGAGGAGGGCAGTGTGGGCACACAGAAGTGCTCAGTGATTCCTTTAGTAAATGCTCCTGTAGCCAGAATTATCGCCTGCCCGACCATGTACCAGCTGCTGCTTTCATTAGTGACTCTAGGTCATTCTTGTCTATAGTTCTCAAAGGCAGCACCAGGGCTTCATAGATCTCTGATGTTTCATTCCCTAGGGTCTTCATTTTGCAATCAGCTGTCAAATGCCCTCTGAGGTCCCTAAAAGGGCACTAGAGAGGAGAAAATGAGGAGTCTGGAACTTGTGGCTAGCTGCTGGCTTGTGTGCTGGGCTCTGTCTACACGGCGGCTCCCAGATATTTGTCCACAGGCAGCATGGGTCTGGATCCACAGGAAAATTAGAACAGCAAAGATGATATGATGCTTCTCTTAAAACCAAATTTGAGCCGGGCTCGATGGCTCAGCCTGTAATCCTGCACCTTTGGGAGGCTGAGGTGAGTGGATTGCCTGAGCCCGCGGGTTCAAGAACTGCCTGGGCAGCGAGACCTCATCTCTATAATAAATTAAAAAAAAAATCAGCTGGGCGTGGTAGCACATGCCTGTAATTCCGGTTACTTGGAAGGCTGAGGTGGAAGGATCACCAGAGACCAGCAGGTCGAGGCTGCGGTGGCC
>NW_007052064.1:0-3333 GCF_000164805.1 Carlito syrichta | reverse complement strand
GTGGCCGGGAGCGGCCACTGCACTCCAGTCTGGGCGACAGAGTGAGACTCCAACTCAAAAAAAAAAACCCCAAAAAACAAATTTGTTCAATTAAAAAGGCCTGTTCTTAATTCTGAAATTATGCCCTTCTTAAATTTTGCATTAAAAATTTAAACAAGTCAAAGTACTTTAAATAAGTCAAAGCCATATAGTTTTAAGTTTTAAATATTTGGCTTTAATTTAAATATTTTAATATCTTTATTTGGCCAAAATTAAACAACACCAAGAAAGTATCACACCTTAATTTGGGAGCACCTAGAGTTCTATTTGTATAATGTCCTTGTCTTAGTATGTTTATTCAGGTAAAACAGACTACCTGAGACAATGTGATTTATAAAGAACAGATATTTATTTCTTACAGTTCTGGAGCTGAGAAAGTCCAAGGAGCCTGTATCTGGTGAGGGCCTTCTTGGTGCATCATCTCATGGTGGAAGGCAGAAGGGCAAGAGAACCAGGTAGCTCCAACAGAATGAACAAGTGACTTAAGAAGATTCCTGCCATAAGTTTGTAGCCTGAAGAAGCTGGTGATGCTGCACCAGGGAGACGGAGGAAATGGTGGCACTGAAAGGTGCTGGCTGCTTGCACAAGTGCTTCATCTGTGAATTTCCTGGTGAAATCAATGGCAAACTGATCACAACAGCAAGGAATTAGACGTTGCCAATAAGACTTCTGAAATACAGATTTATAAACATTCCAGTAACAATAAACCTTGTCCCAAAGGTTTACTGTACACCGAGGCACAGGGCCAAAGCCATTAGCAACAGAGGCTTTTATCTGCATCTAATTCTGAGTAGTTCATTCTGTATATTGTGTTTAGTTTATATCATACACATGAATATATACCCCCACAAGGTGTCTTTTGTTTCTGGCAGGGTGAATGATCAACCACAACTTTGGAGATCTAGTGAAGTCCACAGACCTACAGACTCCTTTGGTCCGGAAAAGCCCCACCTACCTAAATCAGCCCCCCATGTGCCCAGCCCAGTGAGATGTTATGGGCAGGGCACTTGGCCTTTCTGGAGCATCTGAATTCTGCACATTGGGAACACCGAATTTTCATGTGCTGTGGGCACGTCGGGGTTGGTAACACTCTTTAGGCCACCAGGGTTCCTCAAGGTAGTTACGAAAGTGAAATTCTGACACCCATAGAGGTACTGTCTGCCCGGGACAGGTGTCCAGCCCTTCTTTCACATGAACACATACTGGGGAGAGGGGTCTGACCTGCACCATCAGTAACAGTAATTCACTGGCAGTGAGCCAGGGACTGAGGTAATAGTGACAACTACACTGGCCTCAGAATTTAACTTGAATTAAGTAAATTATTATGCTCTCAGGACACAGGTATGGAAATTGAGTCAGAGAAGTCAAGCCACTGCCCTGAATCACATAGCTTGAGAGCAGCAGGATTCGAATTCGGCCTGTGTGACAGCTTTTCTACACCCACTCTTGATTTGTGGACCCTCAGGGAGTTTGAACAGGACTCCATGATCCTGCAAATGTGCCTGCCAGTCACCTCAGTGAAGATGAGTGTTTCCCCAGCAGACTCTTTAGTTGCTGGAAACAGTAAATCTGCTTTACCCATACACCAAAAACTAGTTGTGAACAGAGGTGACAGGAAGCTGCTCCCTGTCAGGGCCTGCTGTGTCATGACTGACATTCACTGGGGTGTCACTCAGGGAACAGAATATTGTTGACAGTTCTCAACAATATGATCCAGATGTCTGCCAAGATGATCCAGAGTTTTCTGTGGAAGTATCAAGCCTCTTGTTTTTTTTGGGGAGCACTTAGGCTCTAAAGCTAAGACTTGCTCAATTATCTGTTCAGCACAATATAAGAAGTCTCCAGTTGCTCTTGTTAAATATGTTAATGGGCAAAGAAAAAGGAGATAACATATCAAGAGCTGAGATATCCACGAGCACTCTTTCATCAACTAATTATTAACACTATCGACACAAAAAAACCCTGTGCAAATGAGAACTGTGCAATGACCCACCCCTGCCCAGGAGAATGTTTGTCCTGTCCACATCCAACTCTACTTGGGTGCTCTTAGGTGCATCTGAGGATAGACGGGATACAAAGGAAGGACTGTTATTTTATGGGTGCAGGGGGCGAAAGGTGGGGCAGCACGATTGAAATGTCTCTTCTTGGTAGGGAAAAAGAAACACTTTTCAATAAACCTAAGATCTGTGGCTCCATGATAAAAAGAGGAGAGGGCTCAGTGAAAATGTTTGTGAAATGTATTTTCTAAAAATTGCTACCAGTGAGGACCAGTTTCTGTGGGGAGTTCCAGTTGCTGCACTGATGCTGACTTTACCTCCTTATTGGTTTGGAGTGATGTCCCTCCCTCCTAGTTTGTTTTCTTGCCTTTTAAAATTGCTGTCAGTAGGTGTCAAACTTCGCTCAGCTGCCTTCCCTCCTTTGCACTTTCTATCCTTCCTTAAGTTTTACCTCCACATCTTGCCCCACGGTCAAAGGTGAGTTTTTGACTTGCATTCCTATGTTGGGTGCATATATGTTTAGGATGGATATTTCTTGTTGATGGAGACTGGGGGGCATGGGAAGATATTTCGGATGAGCTCTCAGGGTAGAGCATGCTGAGGTGGACCATGCAACCGTGTACTGTTCTGAGAAGACCCTTCCAAGCACAGGGATCTCCAGGGCAAGATTTCCCAATGAGGGGAGTATCTGAAGTGCTTGAGCAACCTGTGTAGCTTGAACACAATGAGCGAGGGGAGAATGGAAGGAATGAAGCCAAAAGTGCCCAGGGGCCAGACCTTGAGGGACATGGGGCAGGCAAGAGCTCTGGGTTTCTTCTAATTAGGTGGGATACCACCGGGGGATTTTTGAGGAGAGGGGAGAACAATCAGTCTTATGTTTGGAGGGATCAAAGGCAGCTCTGTGAACAGGTTAGAAGAGAGTGGGGTGGACACAGGACTGTTGAGAAAGGGGTTACTCCAGTGAGTTCTGGAGGGTCTCTCTCTCCAACTTTTGTTCCTGACATTCCAAACTGCAAGTTGCCAGATGTGGGAGACTGAGCCATTTCCTCCATCTCCCCAGTAACTAGGGTTGGCTCCAGGCCTTTAGCTGTGACAGGCTTTTCTGAGGAAAAGATGTCTCAGCACAATGAGGGTTTGGCTGTAGCTTTGCTTGAGCCCATGGTGATAGTTGCTAGTTGTAGTTGCAGTTTTTTTTTAAATCAATATTTTTTATTATGGTTTTGTGGGGTACAGTTAAGGGTTAGGTGTACCATTACGTTTCATTCCGGCACCCTGTTGATAAGAGGTGTTTCCCCAT